>NC_046158.1:84164705-84322205 GCF_011064425.1 Rattus rattus | reverse complement strand
GTGTAGTTTGACTATACAGAAAGCTGTTAACTTACGTTTACAAAATTTTACCACTTAACTATTGTTGAATGCATCTAAGGGACAACATTCTGAGCTAGGGTTCTAAGCAATGATATGAAGGAAGATAACAGAACACACAGAATGAAAAGACTGGGGCCTCGTCAACAAACTAGAATAGTGCTGAGAAAGGCTTTGTGCCATCTCTCCGAATAGTGTTAGGCATACCAAGAAATAGGTATCTCTCCAGTTCACCACAAGAAACTCTATACTCTTGTCTCTTCTGGGCTAAATATGAGGGTATATCCCAACTGTCTTAAACCTTTCTATTTATCCACCATAAATAGATATGGGATATCAGGTACTTTACTTCCTAATCTTATAATTTCCTTAATATGCAAACAATGTCTTGGTAATTTCCTGAAGATTATATTTTTCTAGTATCTACCTTCCTACAGAAAGGAATTTAAACCCTCAGGATAAGATAGAAGACTAGAGTTTATTTTGTAAACATGTGTCCTTCCCATTTTTGTCATTTATCAAAGGAAATGAGGAAGAAGTAGAGTGCATTGAAACTAGCATGTTCTTACTCTCGCAACAGAAAGAAAATCTGAAAGCTGAGAAATTCCATTAATAAAGCATGTTTTTGAATAATTTGAATAGTAAGATGCCAACAGAAACCTCACTTTCCTCAAGATTCATCACTAAGGAAATGCCTTCAGTCAAACCTCAATATTTATGTAAATATGCCTGGAGATAGCCCAGGACTCACTGAAATTTGAATGAGTTTTTTTAAAAAAATAAACGGTTAACTGTCACTTTCTTGAACACACAGCTATAAACTTCACCTTCATAATAGCCCATCACGAGGAGTGTAATTATTAAAATTCATCCTCCGTTGTTCGAAGTTTAACAGGCAAGGACTGTGCAGGGAAGACTGAATGCTTTATCTCTTCAAGACTTTGATAAAAAAAAGTAGGTGTTACCTGTACCTTTGGAGGTTATAAAGCCATGTCCTGCAGACACGCAGACAGTCATACCCTTCTCTATTTCGTCCCATGACTGAATGAGCTCCCCATTTGAGGTATAAAGGGTTTTGGCTGGGTGGGACATTTTCAGACGAGCCGTGCAATCATCCAGCAGCTGAAATACAAAGGGAGAACCATATTTGAATGACAAATGCCTCAAAAAATTTATTAACACTCTTTGAGAGAAGGCTCCTTGTAACGCAGGCTGTTAGCCTCAAATTCACTACTTAATTGATGATGACTTTGAACTTCTGGTCCTCCGGCTTCTACTCTTGAGTGCAGAGTTACAGGTGCACCACAAGGCCAAGTTTATGTTACTGAGAGTGATCTTAGGGCTTCATGAATTGTAAGCAAGCACTCAAGGGCACCACATCTCAGTCCTCAAGCAATGCTTTTGAGAGCACTCTATCCCTACTTAAATATCCATTTAGCTTCATTATTGGGCACAGGTAAGGAGAGCTGGGAGAAAGGACACACAGTGAATGTCTGTTGATGTGTTTAACATGAGGGACTTCGGTGGTCTTTGGTAAAGTTTTCCTTGTAGGTCTAATTTTTCCACAGAAGGCATCGTGATGTTTAACAAGTTTCTAAATAAAATAAACTCTAGATTAGGAATCTAGACACGACGAAATAGCTTTAAAATTTTACTTAATGACCAAAGAACTAAAAATACAAATAGTGAAGAAATCCAGACACTTGTCCTCTGTGTCACAATCAGAGCCTGTGAACCCGAAAGACATTGAAAGAGCCCTTGCAGGCAGTTTTAAATTTTATCAATTAAAACACTTTCTAAACATAGATTCATGGAATGATAAAAATATTAGTATAAAACTTGCTTTTTAATTAAGAAGTTATGATCAGAGAAATGCAAATCAAAATGACCTTACACCAAGTAGAATGGCTAAGATAAAAACCTCAGGTGACAACACATATTGGTGAGGATGTCAAGAAAGAGGAACACTCCTCCATTGCTGGTGGGATTGCAAACTGGTATAACCACTCTGGAAATCAATTTGGAGGTTCCTCAGAAAATTGGAAATAGATCTTAAAGACCCTGCAATACCACTCTTGAGAATATACACAAAAGATGCCCCAAAATGTCACAGAGGCACATGTACCACTATGTTCTTAGTGGTCTTATTTGTGCTAGCCAGAAGATGGAAAGGACCCAGATGTCCCAAGACAGAATAATGGATACAGAACATGTGGTTCATTTACACAGTGGAATACTATTCAGCTATTAAGTACTAGGACATCTCAAGTTTTGCAGGCAAATGGATGGAACCAGAAAATATCATCCTGAGTGAGGTAACTCAGACCCAAAAGGACATGCATGGTATGTTCTCACTAGTAAGTGGACATTAGCCAAAAGAAAAAAAAATACAGAATACCCAAGATACAGTCCACACAACTCAAAAAGATCAACAAGCTGAAGGGCCCAAGTGAGGACACCCCAGTCCCACGTGAGAGGGAGAAGAAAGCAACCACAAGTGGGGAGGGAGAGAGGACCTGGGAGGGAAAGGAGACAGTGATAGGTGTTGGGGGGGATAGACAGGAATATGATCTGGTATTGGGTGGGGGAAAAGGACTGAAGCCCTGAGGGCCAGGAGAAAGAGTGGAAACAGGCAACCTCGTAATGAAGGAAGTTGTGAGGACCCTCCAGAATGTACCAGAGATCTGGGAGGTGAGAGACTCTCAGGACTCAAAGGGGGGACCTTAGATGAAGGGCACTACAGTGGAGCGAGGGAACTTGTTGAGTCCACCTCCAGCAGAAAAATGGGGCACCAAGTAAGGGATGGGTTTGCTATCCCACAGTCAAAACTCTGACCCATAATTCCTCCTGTCTGAAAGAACTGTTGGGATGGAAATGTAGAAGAGCCCAATGAAAAGGAGATCCAGCTCCAGGGGCGGTCCTAAGACACCATTTCTGAGACTATGAGGTGCTCACAAAAAGGGACCTATCATGACGGCCCTCTGAAAGACCCAATAAGCAGCTCCATGAGTCAGATGAAGATAAGTGCACCCAACCAATGAGCAGAAGTTGACCCCTCTTGTTGAATTAGTGAAAAGCTGGAGGAAGCTGAGGAGGAGAGCGACCCTGAAGGAGGACCAGCAGTCTCGATTAACCTGGATCCCAGAGATCCCTTAGACACTGGATCACCAACCAGGCAGCATACACCAGCTGAGATGAGGCCCCTAACACATACAGCAGGGGACTGCTGGGTCTGGGTTCAGTCAGAGAAGATGCACCAAACCCTCAAGAGACTGGAGGCCCCAGGGAGCCTGGTCTGGTGGGGTGGGTGGGGTGGGTGGGGTGGGTGGGGTGGGTGGGGTGGGGACATCCTTGTGCAGATGAGGGTGGAAGTGGGGGTTGGGGAGAGGAGGTATTGGATGTGGAACAGTTGGTGGGTGGACCTGGAGGGGAATAAAATCTGGAGTGGAAAGAAAGAAAGAAAGAAAGAAAGAAAGAAAGAAAGAAAGAAAGAAAGAAAGAAAGAAAGAAAGAAAGAAAGAAAGAAAGAAAGAGTGTCCTTCAGAAAAAAATTAAAGTGTGTACTTCAAAAAAAAAAAAAAAAGAAATAGCTTTTCTCAGCTGATATGAAAAATCATTGTGACACCCGCGGATCCCGGCCCGCAGCAGCTCTCTGCTCCCAGAACCTGTGGGAGAGATACCTTACCGCCTGGTCAGGTGGGCACTCCTGAGGCTGCAGAGCAGAAGAGACCACCAACACTGCCCACCCCTGCCCACATCCCAGGCCCAAGAGGAAACTGTATAAGGCCTCTGGGCTCCCGTGGGAGAGGGCCCAGGTGAGGCAGGAGCCCTACCTGAGACACCGCCGGAACCTGAAGGAAACAGACCGGATAAACAGTTCTCTGCACCCAAATCCCGTGGGAGGGAGAGCTAAACCTTCAGAGAGGCAGACACGCCTGCGAAACCAGAAGAGACTGCTCTCTACACACATTGCTGATTCCAGAGGAAAACACCGGAGGCCATCTGGAACCCTGGTGCACGGAGGCTCCCGGAAGAGGCGGCGCAGATCTTCCTGGTCGCTGCCACCGCGGAGAGCCCGTGGGCAGAACCCCGCGAGCGAACTTGAGCCTCGGGACCAAAGAGGAAAACACCAGAGGCCATCTGGAACCCTGGTGCACGGAGGCTCCCGGAAGGGGCGGCGCAGATCTTCCGGGGTGCTGCCACCTCGGAGAGCCCGTGGGCAGCACCCCGCGAGCAAACTTGAGCCTCGGGACCACAGGTAAGACCAACTTTTCTGCTGCAAGTGACCTGCCTGGTGAACTCAAGACATAGGCCCACAGGAACAGCTGAAGACCTGTAGAGGGGAAAAACTACACGCATGAAAGCAGAACACTCTGTCCCCAATACTGGCAGAAAGAAAACAGTAAAACAGGTCTACAGCACTCCTGACACACAGGCTTATAGGACAGTCTAGCCACTGTCAGAAATAGCAGAACAAAGTAACACTAGAGATAATCTGATGGCGAGAGGCAAGCGCAGGAACCCAAGCAACAGAAACCAAGACTACATGACATCATCGGAACCCAATTCTCCCACCAAAACAAACATGGAATATCCAAACACACCAGAAAAGCAAGATCTAGTTTCAAAATCATATTTGATCATGATGCTGGAGGACTTCAAGAAAGATGTGAAGAACTCCCTTAGAGAAACACAGGAAAACATTAATAAACAAGTAGAAGCCTACAGAGAGGAATCGAAAAAATCCCTGAAAGAATTCCAGGAAAACACAATCAAACAGTTGAAGGAATTAAAAATGGAAATAGAAGCAATCAAGAAAGAACACATGGAAATAACCCTGGATATAGAAAACCAAAAAGAAGAGACAAGGAGCTGTAGATACAAGCTTCACCAACAGAATACAAGAGATGGAAGAGAGAATCTCAGGAGCAGAAGATTCCATAGAAATCATTGACTCAACTGTCAAAGATAATGTAAAGCGGAAAAAGCTACTGGTCCAAAACATACAGGAAATCCAGGACTCAATGAGAAGATCAAACCTAAGGATAATAGGTATAGAAGAGAGTGAAGACTCCCAGCTCAAAGGACCAGTAAATATCTTCAACAAAATCATAGAAGAAAACTTCCCTAACCTAAAAAAAGAGATACCCATAGGCATACAAGAAGCCTACAGAACTCCAAATAGATTGGACCAGAAAAGAAACACCTCCCGTCACATAATAGTCAAAACACTAAACGCTCAAAATAAAGAAAGAATATTAAAAGCAGTAAGAGAAAAAGGTCAAGTAACATATAAAGGCAGACATATCAGAATCACACCTGACTTCTCGCCAGAAACTATGAAGGCCAGAAGATCCTGGACTGATGTCATACAGACCCTAAGAGAACACAAATGCCAGCCCAGGCTACTGTATCCTGCAAAACTCTCAATTAACATAGATGGAGAAACCAAGATATTCCATGACAAAACCAAATTTACACAATATCTTTCTACAAATCCAGCACTACAAAGGATAATAAATGGTAAAGCCCAACATAAGGAGGGCAAGCTATACCCAAGAAGAGGCAAGAAACTAATCGTCTTGGCAACAAAACAAAGAGAAGAAAAGCACACAAACACAACCTCACATCCAAATATGAATATAACAGGAAGCAATAATCACTATTCTTAATATCTCTCAACATCAATGGCCTCAACTCCCCAATAAAAAGACATAGATTAACAAACTGGATATTTAGCGAGGACCCTGCATTCTCTGCCTACAGGAAACACACCTCAGAGACAAAGACAGACACTACCTCAGAGTGAAAGGCTGGAAACAACTTTCCAAGCAAATGGTCTGAAGAAGCAAGCTGGAGTAGCCATTCTAATATCAAATAAAATCAATTTCCAACTAAAAGTCATCAAAAAAGATAAGGAAGGACACTTTATATTCATCAAAGGAAAAATCCACCAAGATGAACTCTCAATCCTAAATATCTATGCCCCAAATACAAGGGCACCTACATACGTAAAAGAAACCTTACTAAAGCTCAAAACACACATTGCACCTCACACAATAATAGTAGGAGATTTCAACACCCCCCTCTCATCAATGGACAGATCATGGAAACAGAAATTAAACAGAGACGTAGACAGACTAAGAGAAGTCATGAGCCAAATGGACTTAACGGATATTTATAGAACGTTCTACCCTAAAGCAAAAGGATATACCTTCTTCTCAGCTCCTCATGGTACTTTCTCCAAAATTGACCATATAATTGGTCAAAAAACAGGCCTCAACAGATACAGAAAGATAGAAATAATCCCATGCGTGCTATATCGGACCACCACGGCCTAAAGCTGGTCTTCAATAACAATAAGGGAAGAATGCCCACATATCGTGGAAACTGAACAATGCTCTACTCAATGATAACCTGGTCAAGGAAGAAATAAAGAAAGAAATTAAAAACTTTTTAGAATTTAATGAAAATGAAGGTACAACATACCCAAACTTATGGGACACAATGAAAGCTGTGCTAAAGGAAAACTCATAGCGCTGAGTGCCTGCAGAAAGAAACAGGAAAGAGCATATGTCAGCAGCTTGACAGCACACCTAAAAGCTCTAGAACAAAAAAAGCAAATACACCCAGGAAGAGTAGAAGGCAGGAAATAATCAAACTCAGAGCTGAAATCAACCAAGTAGAAACAAAAAGGACCATAGAAAGAATCAACAGAACCAAAAGTTGGTTCTTTGAGAAAATCAACAAGATAGATAAACCCTTAGCCAGACTAACGAGAGGACACAGAGAGTGTATCCAAATTAACAAAATCAGAAATGAAAAGGGAGACATAACTACAGATTCAGAGGAAATTCAAAAAATCATTAGATCTTACTATAAAAAGCCTATATTCAACAAAACTTGAAAATCTACAGGAAATGGACAATTTCCTAGACAGATACCAGGTACCGAAGTTAAATCAGGAACAGATAAACCAGTTAAACAACCCCATAACTCCTAAGGAAATAGAAGCAGTCATTAAAGGTCTCCCAACCAAAAAAGAGCCCAGGTCCAGACGGGTTTAGTGCAGAATTCTATCAGACCTTCATAGAAGACCTCATACCAATATTATCCAAACTATTCCACAAAATTGAAACAGATGGAGCACTACCCGAATTCCTTCTATGAAGCCACAATTACTCTTATACCTAAACCACACAAAGACCCAACAAAAAGAGAACTTCAGACCAATTTCCTTATGAACATTGGCGCTAAAAAATACTCAACAAAATTCTGGCAAACTTGAATCAAGAGCACATCAAAACAATCATCCACCATGATCAAGTAGGCTTCATCCCAGGCATGCAGGGATGGTTTAATATCTGGAAAACCATCAACGTGATCCATTATATAAACAAACTGAAAGAACAAAACCACATGATCATTTCATTAGATGCTGAGAAAGCATTTGACAAAAATTCAACACCCCTTCATGATAAAAGTCCTGGAAAGAATAGGAATACAAGGCCCATACCTAAACATAGTAAAAGCCATATACAGCAAACCAGTTGCTAACATTAAACTAAATGGAGAGTAACTTGAAACAATCCCACTAAAATCAGGGACTAGACAAGGCTGCCCACTCTCTCCCTACTTATTCAATATAGTTCTTGAAGTTCTAGCCAGAGCAATCAGACAACAAAAAGGAGATCAAGGGATACAGATCGGAAAAGAAGAAGTCAAAATATCACTATTTGCAGATGATATGATAGTATATTTAAGTGATGCCAAAAGTTCCACTAGAGAACTACTAAAGCTGATAAACAACTTCAGCAAAGTGGCTGGGTATAAAATTAACTCAAATAAATCAGTAGCCTTCCTCTACACAAAAGAGAAACAAGCCGAGAAAGAAATTAGGAAAGCGACACCCTTCATAATAGACCCAAATAATATAAAAATACCTTGTGACTTTAACCAAGCAAGTAAAAGATCTGTACAATAAGAACTTCAAGACACTGAAGAAAGAAATTGAAGAAGACCTCAGAAGATGGAAAGATCTCCCATGCTCATGGATTGGCAGGATTAATATAGTAAAAATGGCCATTTTACCAAAAGCGATCTACAGATTCAATGCAATCCCCATCAAAATACCAATCCAATTCTTCAAAGAGTTAGACAGAACAATTTGCAAATTCATCTGTAATAACAAAAAACCCAGGATAGCTAAAACTATCCTCAACAATAAAAGGACTTCAGGGGGAATCACTATCCCTGAACTCAAGCAGTATTACAGAGCAATAGTGATAAAAACTGCATGGTATTGGTACAGAGACAGACAGATAGACCAATGGAACAGAATTGAAGACCCAGAAATGAATCCACACACCTATGGTCACTTGATTTTTGACAAAGGAGCCAAATCCATCCAATGGAAAAAGATAGCATTTTCAGCAAATGGTGCTGGTTCAACTGGAGGTCAACATGTAGAAGAATGCAGATCGATCCATGCTTATCACCCTGTACAAAGCTTAAGTCCAAGTGGATCAAGGACCTCCACATCAAACCAGACACCTCAAACTAATAGAAGAAAAACTAGGGAAGCATCTGGAACACATGGGCACTGGAAAAAATTTCCTGAACAAAACACCAATGGCTTATGCTCTAAGATCAAGAATGGAAACAAATGGGATCTCATAAAACTGCAAAGCTTCTGTAAGGCAAAGGACACTGTGGTTGGGACAAAGCGGCAACCAACAGATTGGGAAAAGATCTTTACCAATCCTACAACAGATAGAGGGCTTATATCCAAAATATACAAAGAACTGAAGAAGTTAGACAGCAAGGAGACAAATAACCCTATTAAAAAATGGGGTTCAGAGCTAAACAGAGAATTCACAGCTGAGGAATGCGAATGGCTGAGAAACACCTAAAGAAATGTTCAACATCGTTAGTCATAAAGGAAATGCAAATCAAAACAACCCTGAGATTTCACCTCACACCAGTGAGAATGGCTAAGATCAAAAACTCAGGTGACAGCAAATGCTGGCGAGGATGTGGAGAAAGGGAACACTCCTCCATTGTTGGTGGGGTTGCAGACTGCTACAACCATTCTGGAAATCAGTCTGGAGGTTCCTCAGAAAATTGGACATTGAACTGCCTGAGGATCCAGCTATACCTCTCCTGGGCATATACCCAAAAGATGCCCCAACATATAAAAAAGACACGTGCTCCACTATGTTCATCGCAGCCTTATTTATAATAGCCAGAAGCTGGAAAGAACCCAGATGCCCTTCAACAGAGGAATGGATACAGAAAATGTGGTACATCTACACAATGGAATATTACTCAGCTATCAAAAACAATGACTTTATGAAATTCGTAGGCAAATGGTTGGAACTGGAAAATATCATCCTGGGTGAGCTAAGCAATCACAGAAAGACATATATGGTATGTACTCATTGATAAGTGGCTATTAGCCCAAATGCTTGAGTTACCCTAGATGCCTAGAACAAATGAAACTCAAGACGGATGATCAAAATGTGAGTGCAGATCGCTCATGAGAGACACAGCCAGAATACAGCAAATACAGAGGCGTATGCCAGCAGCAAACCACTGAACTGAGAACGGGACCCCTGTTGAAGGAATCAGAGAAAGAACTGGAAGAGCTTGAAGGAGCTCGTGACCCCATATGTACAGCAATGCCAACCAACCAGAGCTTCCAGGGACTAAGCCACTACCCAAAGACTATACATGGACTGACCCTGGACTCTGACCTCGTAGGTTGCAATGAATATCCTAGTAAGAGCACCAGTGGAAGGGGAAGCCCTGGGTCCTGCTAAGACTGAACCCCTAGTGAACTAGACTGTTGGGGAGAGGGCAGCAAGGGGGGGAGGGTTGGGAGGGGAACACCCATAAGGAAGGGGAGGGGGGGATGTTTGCCGGAAACCAGGAAAAGGGAATAACATTTGAAATGTATATAAGAAATACTCAAGTTAATAAAAAAAAAAAAAAAAAAAAAAAAAAAAAGAAAAATCATTGTGTGAACATCATAGGATTTTATTTGCAGGAAGCTTTGGTCAATCGAATAATCAAGAACTTACAATAAAAACGAGAGAATTTAAATGAATAGGTAAATAAGCAAAATTTAGAGCATTCATAGTTTTTCTGATTACTAACATTAGATATTCAGTGGAAGAAAAATAATCCCCCAAACAAAATCCAACAGAAATAATTCTTTTAAAAATGAGTTCCTTATATGAAACTATATCATTGTACTGATAGATCAAAAATCTGTTTCAGTGCACATAAGACTGTCATACATCTGGCTGTGAAAAATGGATATCAAAAAGTTGTCACTTTTCATGAAATTAATTAATAGTCTTATACAACTGAGGTCAAAACACCTGTGTGATGATGATATGGGGTTGAAAAGTAATTCCATAACTTCTTTACAATTCAGTAAACAATAATCCTCAAGTAAATATGATAACAAGATGAAATGGTGAGTAACTTCCATTTCCAGGGAGCAAACTACATCATAGAGTAGCCTTAAAAGCATTCGGTTCTGCAGCTCACTTAACAGCAGCACGAAGTCTATGTGGCATTCCAGGGGGACCAAGATGAGTCAGTAAACAAAGTTGAGAGAATTCTTCTAAGACAACAAAGAAGAAAATATTTCCACTTATATTCTTTACCAGAAAAAATCCTCATAGTTGCTAAAAGGAAAAAAAAATACAATCATAAAACATTTAGAAGAAAAATCATTGAATCTTGATGTTACCTTTGTAAGGTGAAAGATTTTCTAAAACATTAAAAGCAACAAATAAATTATTCTTAGTTTTTTGTATGTTAAAAAATCATAGACAAGGAGGTAGTTGGATGCATGTTGGCACAGATCTGATAGTCACATGAAACAATGGAAAAGGCTCTCTCTCAACATGCAAAATAGTTCCAGTAGCAAAACAATGCAGAATTCCATAGGAACCCTAGAAAAGTCATGGTGTTATACTGTTCTCCAGAATAGAATGTTCTGAATGAAAATATAAAGCTTGTCAATATTCCCTGTACAAGTCACTGGAGGCAAATAAGTTAGCCCGAGCCTCTAACAACTCCCCTCAGTTAAATCTGCATGTGTCTAACTCTGCACTTAGCAGCAGAGCTCCCATTGGCTGGTAAAGGCTTGGTCACAGTCACTTGCACTACCGGTATAGACACTCTGGCAGCATGTGTCCAAATGCTCAAACATGTTTTTTGTAAATTAAAGGTAGCAAACACAACCAGGAAATAAATATGAATTTTTATATCATTATTCTTCACGACAGAAAAACTTAAGACAACCTAGTTGGCAATTAATAGAAAATTCAGTAAACAAATGTGTCTGTTGGATATCTTATTATGATGTGACCAGAAATGTTGTGTTATTCTTAAGTGTTAAATTATATGAGGAAAAGCCACAACGGTTTCTTAGATGAGCAGAGCAACTTTCAGAACTGATTCGCCATAGGACTTACTATGTTCTTTGGAAACCATGGACAGTCACATTTATACTAAACTAGGATAACATTACTGTGAATGACAGTATCTCCATTTCCTTATTGATGCTCTCAGTTTGATCACTGACTTAGTGATACTCTTTGTTTTTTTAATTAGAAAACAAAACAAAAGTTAATTAATTAACCAATAAATTTATGGTGATTATTATGAAAATAAAACTATAATAGATACATATGGTGTGTGTGCATATATGCATGCATGTGTGAGATGTATATGTGTGCTTGTATGTGTATGTATGTAGGGAAAGGAGGTATGCATGAATGTGTATAATGTGTGTGATGCGTGTCTCTCTCTCTCTCTGAGTGTGTGTGTGTGTGTGTGTGTGTTTGTGTGTGTGTGTTCAGATATAGCTTGTAAGGATGCCAAACGAATGCTGAAGGTGAAGTGGCTTAAACAGTAGACTATTTCTGCTACCTGGAGAATGCAGAGTCCTGGCTAAATCAATTCTCAGGGGTCTCTGTTCTATTCTTGGCTCATGAATAGCTACCTTCTTCTTTTGTCACTATGTGTGTGTGTGTGTGTGTGTGTGTGTGAGAGAGAGGGGGGGGTGGGAAATAGCATTTTCCTTCTTTTCTCTTTGTGGAGTGTGTGTGTGTGTGTGTGTGTGTGTGTGTGTTTGTGTTAGTGCACATAAGTGCCCATGTGTGGAGGTCAGAGGTCAATCTTGGATACAAATTGTCTTTTCACATCTTGCTTTTTAAGACAGTCTCTACTTTTACCTTGAGCTCTCTGATTCAGTTACTCTTGCTGACTAGCAAACCCAAAGGTTTCCCATCGATGTTTTGCTGGCATGGGGTTCAGGGGTCTGCTTGCTTTGTGCTGCAAGCATTTTTATCAACTGAGCCACCCTTAGCATGCTTTTTTTCCTTTTCTTGAAAGGCCACTAATCCTATCTAATCAGGACCCTCTCCTCATAGTTTAATTTATCTTTAATTGCCACCTAAGCATCCCATCTTTGAGTCACATTGGGCTTTAGAACTTCAACATTTGAACTTGAGGTAAGGAGTAGGATATAATTTACTTTTTAAAAGTCACTGTATTTATGGGTTTTCTATTTCAAGGCAAATAATGTAAAATAGCTGAGGTCCTACCTGGGATAGAAACAGTCTGGCAAATACATATAAGTGGGTATGTGAGAGAAATTTATGTATAATTTGAAAAGCTCCAACCAAAAAGTAAAAAAGAAAAATACCTTTCCATTTGGATGACAGTACCTGAAGATATGCATCTAATTTATAATTGGGAAAATAAATGTAACTTGGTAAAAGCCTAATAAAAGCAAAACAGAGGTCAAATATATCCCCACTGTACTTGGTTTTCACTGAGACAAAGTCATTGAGCTCTCAAACGCCTTTTTACAATCAACTAGAAAACAAAGTGTTTTCACTACAACTACATTCAAAGCTATCTAGTCAGGTTATGAGCTTGGAGACATTCTTAAGTCTCAGTGTTTCATGAAGATCTAAAGTCTATTCCTGGGCTTCTTATAACATTGGCTAGTATAAGTCAAATATTGATCATTTTGAGGAAAAAAACCACAGTAAAGGACCAGTGTTCAAAAATAGCCACCCTCCATCCATGCTCTGCTTTTTAAATATAGCTTTCATAGCCAAGGTTTCCTCAAGCTGGGCACAGTGGCATCTGGACCCACTGTGTGTAACTGTAGTCACTAGGTACTTGCTGATCTAAAGAGGAAAGACCTGTTTCTTATCCCTGTGGCTTCTACTCCAGCATTCAGATCCATTCCTTAGCTAAGAACAAACATGGGAATTTTAAGATGCTGTGATATTAGACATAAAACAGAGATGGGCGAAGACAAATATCTCAGACTAGGGAAGAAGGTCCTGGGCAGACATAAATCAGAAAAGGATGCTGGTCCTGAAGAGAGCCACTGTCCCTGGAGACAGAGCTGCCCGGTGACTGATACACCAACCCCAGCTGTGATGAGTGCTGCTCTAGCAGTGTTCAGAGTGTGTGGTTAAATCATCCACAGTAGTCATGGTAGCAAGAGAGCGTCTATGCTGCCCAAGACTCGAATGCCATCTGGGGGTTTCACGATACTGAAGGTAGTAGAGTGAAGTACTTTGTAACATGCCCATTTCCCATGATTCCAGTAAAAGTTCAACCATGGAAACTCCCAGTGTCTTCGAAGTGTGTTGTTACCTAACCCCTGCAAGACATCTGAGCTCTAACCTTCCTGCTGCCCCCTTCCCTACATGGTCAGTTTTCCAGATGTATTCCTTAACAGCTGGAGAGCCTGTGAGACCAGGTCTCTAACAGACCACCAAGACTCCCTGCAGCCTCCTAATTTAAAAACAACATAGAGCACTGGTAAGGAAGAGGGAGGGGCCAATTTTTTAAAAAACAATGCAGTGTATCTCTAAGGATGCTTGTTTATACCAAGGCAGCATGGTCTTCCCCAAACAGGTTTCCCAACACCCTTTCTGTTTTTCAGAGACAAATTATGGTCTGATGATTTTAGTCTGGAATAATGTTGCAAACAATTCTGACCCTCCCCCAAACATTCAGTTTTAAGTCCTAATTCGTAACTCAACTGTATTTTAAGATGGAGACCCTAAAGAGATGGGCAAGTTTCAACATGGCTATGAGGGAGTGGCTCAACCTAACAAGGCTGGTTCCTTATAAGAAGAAACAATAGAATTCCTTTTCCCTACGCACAAAGGGAAGGCCTTGAGAGGAAACAGATGGAAGGTGGCCTTAGTACTCAGAGGGGAAGCATGGTGGCAGGAGAGGGGCTGCTGATCTTGCTGTAATAATGCTCAGAAACGCAGCCACAAATAGGACATCCAGCCATCTATGAAGTCTCAAGATTCACCCCAAAGACCTACTTTCTTAAGGAAGGCTCCACTCATTGAAGACTCTACAGCCTTCTCAAACAGTGCCACAAGCTTCGAACCAGGTATTCAAACACCAAACCTGAGAGGTAAAACCGCAACACAGCCTAAGTGGACTAATACCCATCACTTTTGAACAATGCCTCAAGATAGTCATATTTTTCCCTATTCCTTGACCCAAGCACCATCTATTTAACATTCCACATCAACTCAAACACCCATTCCTTTGCATGGAGCCTAATACCATCCCTGCTGTTGATTCATAGCCCTTTCTTAAGGTCTGTCAGGGTGGGTAATGGATTCCTTTGTAGGCTTTTTCCCTGTCTCAGGTGGGTAAACCCTCTCTTGATGGCTCTACTGAACTTCTACTAACTTGACCTTCATCACGTTTGTTAGTCCTTCTCTAAGAAGACAACTGGCTTCTGTATCCCATAAGAACAATCTTCATTCATCATAAAAAAAACACACAGAACACACAAACACACAAGAAAGAAAAATAAAACTAACCCATGTTATGACCCTATACAAAGGGAATGCTTATAGCAGTTAAGTCCTCCTGTGCTGTTTTCAATTTACTCATGTATGTGTGTTTAGAATCCAATTCCACATGCTTTAGATTATGTTTATTTTACTTAGTGTATCTCAACCATATTTGTTGTTTTTATTCTCTCTTAAAGCTGATTTTAATTGTGTTATAATATTCCATCCTATGGGTTATAACTCATTTAACCAATTTCTGATTGATACATTTTATAATTATTTCTAGTTTCTCTCTATTGAAACTCTTTCTGTGATTAATATCTCTAGCAAACAACCTTTGCATAAGTTCATAAAAGATGTTCTTGGAATATGTTATGGTTTGAGTGTGAAATGTCGCCCACCCCCAGTTTCATGGGCTTTACCACCTATACCTCATCCTGGTAGTTAGCAGAACTATTAAGAGGTGGGGCCTTATTGGCAAGGCAATGCTTGCAGATAGGACATTGTGGGTTTGCCTTTGGAGGTCATGGCCATCCCCAGTTTTTTCTCTTCTTCCTTGTCTACCAAAATATGAGAAACAACAGAACACGCTCCTATACCCATGAGCTCTGTCTTGGACTCCAGCCATGACTGGAACCATGAGCTAAGACAAATCCTTTCTCCCAAAAGTCTGTTATGTTGTCACGACAACAAAAAGCTAATATGGATGCATTCAGAAGGGCACTTGCTCCTAAGATTCACAACCAAGTAATTGTTCTCTAAAAAGTTCAATTTCCATCAATATGGGCGTGTCAATTTCTCTGTACCCAACTAAAGCCTGGATATATTTTCATCACCTTGAGGAGACAGCCCAGTAAGATGACAGATTAGAGGCTACTTCTGTGAAAGCTGGCAAAAGAGAGATTAAGGATAAGAAAAAAAAGGACTTTATTTTTAAAAGACAGCAGAGGTAAGCTGATTCTGAAATCCATAAAGGAAGGGGCAAAGGCAGCATGTGCCATCATCAGATGAGCAAGCTGAACACAGCTGCCCTGGCACAGCTCCTTGGCCAAGAAGAAGACTCAGAAACTGTTTCCAAAAGGTAATCTGGATGAAACAGGCACACTTACCCTCAGGACAAGCCGGAAGTCTTCATGAGCTTTAAATCTAGTTGTGGGACATAGTCAACAGTGGAGAGCAATCCAATCCGATTTTATCACACCATGTAACTCAGAGGACAGTGGCCTTAAACTATTTTGAAACAGAGTGTATTGATAAAATCTGGCTGCCTCGTGAGCCTGAGAGCAGGGAATATCCTCATGCTGGGGAGCCTTGATGTGGTCTAGCAGAGCTGCTGGGTGGGGAAGACTCAGTGAGGCCACTGTAGGAAGTGGACACGTCCTAAGCTGAAAGATGCAGGTGGCGGGAGGCTGGCTCCAGCTGAGCAGTGTGCAGAGAAAGAGAGTCCCATCACAAGTGACTCGGGACAGGTCTCACTTGAGAATTAACCTCCTGTTTAATAGCTCTGAACCAGCAGGTGGATTAAATTCTGGATCCACCTCTGTCACTCCCTCCTGTGGAGCACTAGACCTCTGAAGTCCCAGCAGCATACATGACCTTCAGGATATTCACAGGGCATCATCCTTCCTGTAGGGACGGGCACTGAGGAGATCCTGGAAGTACAAAGGCAGGCCCTCTGCCCGCACCCACCTCAGTACTGAGGCTCTACTCATTCGATCAAAAAGTAGAGCAATGAGCTGCAGAGGCCGTTATCAACAGAAGAAATGCAGATGACCAGCAAATACTGTAAAATATACTTCCTATCCTTAGCTGCCAGGGAAATCAGAATGACTGCCATGAAACAAACGAAGAACAGCAAAGGCTGGCAAAGATGGGGGTGGGACAGGAACCTTTATACCCAGCTGCTGGGAAAACCTGTGCAGTCACTATGAAAATCAATACAGAGGCTCTTCACATAACTGAATTTTGAAATAAGTGACCCAGCTATACCAGCATAGGGATCCAGTTGAAGGACACCGGGTTAGCATGCCACAGAAGTCCTAACATATCCATATTCACAAGAGGCCAGGAATAGAACCAGCCTGGATGTCCACCCATCAGTAGATGAATGTATGCAATATGCACAATGGAACACTGTGCAACCATAAAGAAAAATGAAATCATGACTTTTCAGAATAGTGGGTGCAGCTGGAAACCACATCAAGCAGGTTTATAAGTCAGACTCGGGAAGGAAAATATTGCATATTTGTCCTTCTACATGGAACCTAATTTCTAAATTATATAGGTGCATACATGCATGTGTGTGTCTATGTTTGTAGGTCATAGAACTAGAAAGTGGGTTAGGGGAAGGATGGGATGGAATTTAAGGGACATACAAGATAGAGAGGGCTAAGGATTATGTGAAAGGAAAACAAAACAGAGAACTTACTGGGAAGGAAGGGAACCAGGGGACTAGGGTCGGAAGGCAATGGTGGGGAGTGAGAGAGAGGGGACCTGGTACAGGAGAGGACAACTGGGGATAAAACGTGGCACACAAATGTATAGAAACTCCCTATAAAGGATCCAACTCAATACTTTTTATGCTAACTTAGAAAATTAAAGATAGCAACAAAGAAAACTGGGTATAATTTAAAACTTGTCAAATATAGTCAATATTGCTATGAAGGCCATTAAAGCACATAAAGCTGTCTTTACATAATGGATTGCTTTGTTTGGTAATGTAACAATCTACATTAAACAACTTGCCTATGCGTGTAAGGGGTCTTGGTCATCCTGACATCCTAATTTAATGAGATCCTGTACCTGGTGTTGTCTACTAATGATATTAATCTCTCAATTACAGAGTGCTTCAAAAGTGTATAAAAGTCTACCCACTGATGTAAATTAGAATGATAAGTCACATCTTCTAGCAATATGGATTCCATGCATAGAAAAGGTATAAGGTTACAGAACTCAAGACATGGAGTGCCTTTCATCCTCTACAGTGAGAGACCTGTGTGAGTCAAAAAGCCAACTTCCACACATAATCTCCGGAAAGTTCCTTGTAAGTTTTGTTACACTGTATCAGAGAGTGTAACACTGTATCAGAGAGTGTTACACTGTATCACTCTTTTCCTCCTATCATCAAGCTCCATTTTATCACGGCACAGTCTTTTACCACATGATTGCCAAGGCTAAGTGCTCTTTCAGCAGCAGCATCGGCAGCACTGACTCTGGTTTCTGAAGAGACCAATTGGAAGAGGAACATTTTAGACACACTTTGGTGTCTCTCCTTGGAACCCATCTTTTGATGGTAATCATTTTCCTGTTTGTCTCCAGGTGAATAAGCATTCTCCTTTCATTGCTCACATTGAATGTTCTACATTTTCACCTCAGTGCTCAAGTGCGCCAGGTTAGCCATCCACTCCTGAGATGTGTCTGCACCCCTGGTTCTATCCTCCGAAAGGCTCTCCCTGGAACCTGGAGCAGCCTTAGAGCTGGGCTTAGCGGAGATGCTTCTTTTTTCCAGAGCCTTCATCAGCATCGTGAACGACCCTAGGTCTGTCTGTTGTGCCCTCTTGCCTCCCCATTCTTGCTTTGTTATTTTGACATTATTTTTGGGAATCTCCGTCCTCCCAGGAAAGTCTATGCAAACATTTCACAAAATAAAGTAGGTGAGGCGCTATGAGCAGAACCATTGCAGCTGAAAGAACTCCAGAAAAGAAGAGTAAGCCTACTTGCCTTAAGTTTCCACTTAGCGATGAAGGCAAACTTTAAAGATATTAAGACATTTAAAGATAATGTCAAACTTTAGATTTTTATCCCTCAAATTACAGTTTATGGACAACTGCTTGTCTCTCCTAAGCCAATACTTTATCTTTGGGGTAAAGTGGAAACTCTGTTAGTCCAGGATAATGGCATATAAGAATACAGCAGACTTTCTCTAAGAACTAGGGTTATTTTCCTATAAATAACGTATAGTGAACTATTCACGACAGGGTATAGAAATAACTCTCTTGTAAGCTAGATTCAAAGTGAATGAGGAAAAATACTTTAAATTATTATTTTAACTATTAAAAATAAATTGGGTCCCACTCAGCCCCACCTGGCCTTACAGCCACTATTGTAGCTCAAGATAACCCTTAGCTCCTCATCTTCCTGCCTCTACCTCTCAAGTGCTGGGATTCAAAGCTTGGGATACTACACCTTCTCTTAAGTGATTTAAATTGTAGTCTTGGTCTGGAGTGCATGCCATTGGCATCGTTCTCTGCTGGTCATTTGCAATATTTGAATTTGCACATGCCGTCAGTTAGCCTTAGACTTCTCATGTTCACACATGTATGCTCGTTTAATAATTTGATCAGCCTTGTGTGGAAAGTATGATTCCCACCGGACAAATGAGAAAATGAGGTTCAGAAAAGTTCATTAACTTGTCTGATCTACCAATCTAGAGATGTCGAAGCCGATGTCTGATTCCAGGCCTACTTGCTATTCACATTAGATTTACCTCTGGCAAAGCACTGGCACAGACATACGTGCCATCCTGAGGTCTGCCTCCATTCTGGTAAGCCCACACTCGTCTCACTCGGGGAGCCTGGTACAGGCTGTGCTGACTCTCTGCTGCACGTTGAGCTTCCGTCAGAGAGCGCCTGGACTGTAGTTCCTGGCCTTCAGAAAGGTGTGCCTGTCAAGGAGAGTCCGGAGAATGCAGCTTGGGGAGAACAGTCTGGTATGCATAAGGAACATGATGGAAAACAGAAATGCCTTGCAATCACAATTTATACTGAATAATTCTCGTAAGCCCAGGCCTCTTCTGCTATACCCTTGGGTGGATTCCCCTTGCTTCCATGAAGCACTAAAGGCGTCAACAGCTATTGGGGTAATAACATGGATAGATTCACGTTGACAAAGCACTTAACTCATTTGCAGCGCTGAGAGCATTGTTTCAGGTCGAGTGGGTGTTTGTTCCTCCTACAGGGGACGTCTTTGCAACTAACAAGTGAGCTTTTGATTTAGAACCAGCGCTCCATTTCCGCTAGCTAAGTGATGCTTAGGGGACTGTGTGTATCAAGTCCTAGCTCACAAGTTTAAGAAATGCAGCTGCCACCCTTTTGCTTTGCCAAGTCCTTGCCTGGCAGCTCCTAACACTAGCTCAAGCATATCCTAGCTCAATGCTTGGTTACTCACTCCCTAACTACGGATTTATCCTTCTTTGCTTGGCTAGGGATCAGGTCTCTAACAATGCTAAGTTCTTCATGCCAGGCACCTGGATTTAGACACACAGTTGAACTTGGCATTGAACGCATGTCACGAGTTTGAGAAGCCCTATTAAAATAGTAACATATAGCTTGATTTTTAAAAAACCCACAAAGCATACAGGTTCCCCCACCCCCAAGTCTCTATCACTAGTCCTGTCTCAACAGCTGACCTTTCTTTCTCTTTTCAACTTTTTATGCTTGGCAATCTTGACTGATTAACCAATTGGCTGGAACCCCTCTTTCGACTTCTT
The DNA here is from genome assembly GCF_011064425.1 of Rattus rattus. Classification (NCBI taxonomy): domain Eukaryota; kingdom Metazoa; phylum Chordata; class Mammalia; order Rodentia; family Muridae; genus Rattus; species Rattus rattus. The sequence continues at coordinate 84,301,829 of NC_046158.1, read as the reverse complement.
CCTTCTGAATGTCTCCATTGTAATCAGTCTTGTGGTCCTTGCTCTTTTTTACATACTGTGTCACACCCTCGGGAATCATGACTGATGAAGCCATAAGGTTCAACTTGACTACACTTAGTGTAATTACCTTTGTATGTATCCACTGGGCCTTTTCCTTGTCTTTGCTAAGGTCATAATTTCTGGTCTCCATTCAAACAAAACAGACGGTCATGTGAGCTGGCTGTCTCCAGGATACCTACTCTCCAAATGCCAACTCAGTGCTCGGCATATGCTTATGGTGGTCATAGCTGCTCAGTTGCCGAGAGCATATTAATAGCATGAATTAAAAATCCAGCACGATGCTTTCACATGCTGCTAAAAGGGGCAGGGTCTTTAATGTCTTGGATTCCCAGGAATGTACCTCTGTCTGTCTTATCAGTTCCACGAGCTTTGTTTCCTCTTGAGTCTGCTCAGTCCAGCCTCCTTCAACTACTACTGGCTGCAGAGGGCTTCGGGTGGGGACCATCATGGCTGGCTGACAGGCTGCTACTCGCCGCCCTGGAAAGGAGTCCCGAGAGATGCTGTTTTGAGTCTAGGCTTTCAGTTTTCAGAGTAATCAGGGTTGACTTTCTATGCATAAATATCTCACCCACGATCAGGAACACAGGCTAAAATACTAAACCTCTCCTAGAAGCCAAGCTGCCTAAAGGTGATAATATTTAACAATATTCAAGCGTGGGTCTTTAAGTGGCCAGGGCTCCACAGACGGAAAAGGAAGGCAGCGTGCTGACTTCCACCTGGCCCTCGCACAGCATCTGCGATCTGCTTCAGCAGTAATTCAGTCAAATAGAATTCATGACCTTACTTAGTTCCCATCATATCTCCCAGTCTCGGAACATATGTTTTGTTCTTTGCACTAATAACAAGCCTTCCCCCACAATTAGCCTCACAGCCTGGGGATTAAGTATTTCTAAAATAATATTAACAGAAGAGCTGGGAGCCCCCCCTTTTTTCTATCTAATAATACCCCATGAGCATAGTCCGCTTCTGATGCCTCTGCTGAGTCCTTTTACCGTTTAAAAGGCTGGAGTAAGAGAAACTATTTATTGGAACACTGTATTCTGAGGACCTGCAGGCATAATTTATTAAGTGTTATGACTCAAACCTTTATATTCCTTCAACTTTGAATCCTTGTAAAGTATTCTCAGAATCATGTGTATATGATACTGTTTTCTCTTTCTGAGCTGAAGGTCCATTCAGCACTGAATCTCCTACTGGTCTCTAAACTTCCGAAGCACACAGGCCCTGTTTTGTGTTGTGTATTTTGGGCTGTATGCTTCAGTCAGTCTTTGCTTCAAACTTAGGAAGGCAAATGGCAAGAAAACAATTATCCTACAAACGGTGACTGTGCAGGACAGTATATAAAGAATAGAACCCGAAGCTTCCATGAAAGATGAGGCAGAAGAATGGCTCGTTTGAAGCCTGTCTGAGCGAATGCAAAGCTAACCAGAGCAACTTTAGCAAGCCTCCATCTGAAAGTTTCCAAATTTAAATTAAAAAGGATTGAGGGCGCAGCCCACTATTGGTGCACTCACTGCGCACACTCAAGGCTAGGGGTTTGATTCCCAACATTTAAAAGACAAACTGAGACAGGGGAAACTGGCAGGAGGTGCTGGCCAGAGATGCGACAAGAGGCTGTGAGGAGGCCACAGTCAGGGGGATAAATGAGAGCTGTGAGATGAAGTGCAGTCTAAACTTTGTTGCCAAGACCATGTTGATTTGAAGATTCTCTCATGGTGGCTACCAAACATAACTCTAAAAATAATTCAGGATTGATAGCGTTGGTAAGTGCAGCTAAAGTTTATGAGAAGATCTAGCAATAAAAATAAGCTTCTACAACAGAGTCTCTGGGAAAACGGAGCACACCATGCCCACTAACATCTCACGTGCCATCTAGGAATGTGGAAAAGCTTGCCTGGATCAGTCGTTCAGTAAGTGACAATGACAGCATCACTAGGTGAAGTGCCGTGGACCACTGTAGCCTTGCTCAACACAACCCATAAAAAACTAGTTTTTAGCCCATTTTATTCACTCTGTGCAGACAATATTAACTTGTGAAACACATATTACCCCAGCAAATATCATATTTAGAATGCACCTTAGACATTCAAATTCTGTTCAGATAAACAGAGTTCAGCAATAACACATCATTTACACAGCCAAGGGCCAGAAGCTGAAAACAGGAACCGGGAAAATAGATTATTTGGCATTTCTTTCTTTCTGTCACCTTGCTTCTAGAGGTCCTCAGCAAACAAATGCATTTGCAGTTCATGAAAATGCACACAAGGTTTTATCCAGAGGAAAGGCTTTCATAATATGTCATAATTTACATATATAAGAATAACAAACTGAAACCAAGCAAAGGGGTTGTGTGTAAAAGACTCTATTTTCTCATTCTAGTTCCCATATATTCTGCTTCATTTTACATGATATGGGGGGATAGCCGTGCGTTTGCTGTTGGAGCCACACCTCTTCTCTGTTCCCAATATTCCATATCAAGTGAGTGGAGCCCTGCTGACAGCAGACAGTTTCTCCTGTTGGAAGTTGGCCAAAACAAGCTGACCACTCCTATTCCAGTCTCAGTCTCCTCTTCCAAGCTGGCTGGAGAGCATGAGTGCTTTGTTGTTGTTTCATGTTGCCTTGTTCATCACTTCCCCTCATTCCACTCCCTTACTTGGACACCCACCTTTTGCAGTATGTGTGTATGGGGAGGGATTCTGATTAGCACATCTCCCTACCTGGGTCATGTGTAGCAAGGGTGATACTTTGGTCTGATTTGTACTACTGAGTTTAATTAGTCTCAAAAAGTCAAGTCAGGAAATACACTGTCTCCTCAAGGACCCAGGTACCAATATTTATTATCTATTGTGAGTTAATCACATAATAGCTATTTGATATTAGCTACATAAACACAAAATGGTTACAAAATACTTACTATTATTAATAGCACTGGTCATGCTTATGAATGAAATACAGTCAGGTTAATGCACTGTTTTTTACCATGGTACATTCTGCAATGACCAATGGCTGTAATAATGGGGAACAGTCAGCTCAGCAACTGTTCGCATCCTGCATTGTTCCTCTCTCAGGTAACCCTGAAGACGTATAGAAGTAAGCAGAGGTCCATGCCTATAATCTCAGAACTTAGGAGGCAAGGGATCATGATTTAGACTATCCTCTGTCTCTGTCTCTCTGTGTTTGCAAGTGTGTGTGTTTGTGTGTATGAGAGAGAGGAGGAGGATAATGGGGGAAAGAGAGAGAGAGAGAGAGAGAGAGAGAGAGAGAGAGAGAGAGAGAGAGAGGAGGGCAGGGAAGGGGAGAGGGGGAGGGGAAGGGAGAGAGGGAGGGAAGGAGGGAGCATGGGGAGAGAACCCTACTAAATAGGAATTGCAGTTACCTGAGCTAAGACTTGGCTATTATTTATTCTAATAATCTCCACAACTAGTATAGGGCTTTCATCAGAGTAAGACATATAACTATGTGTTAACTTATGTGTAAAAGCAACACACACACACACACACAAACACACACACACACACAAACTCACATACACATTCCAAGTTTTAGTTGGAGACAGGAGTAGCATTGAATCTGAAGAGAAAATACATCTGCTGGTAACTCCACAATGGCCATTCACTGACCAAATATAGACTGCATCAGCGTTGGTGCTGTTGATGGTACCAAGCTACATTTAAATGTCTTTTTGCAAATTATAGCAAAAGTTGAAGACATAATGTAAAACCAAGATTCAGCAGAAGCAATTCTGCCAGATGCTGTTTTCAGTTTGTTGCTTTCAACTGCTTTAAGTCAATAAAGAAATGAAGCTTGGAAAATTCCCTGAAATGAATATATTGAAATTCCATTCATTTTTCCCCCCTTCAATCATTTTACAACTAGTCAGGAACATATTAGAATGGTGTAACATTTCTCACCTAAAGGGGACAGTCCCATGAACAAGTAATTAAAATAATATCTTGAGGGCTATAGGGGGGTGGTGGGGGAGAGTTCAAGATGTAACAAATTGCTTTATCCCAGGAGTAGAATGTGTGGGGAGGGGAACCCCTGAGAAAGGGCAAGCAGTAATAACAATGAGGGAGAATCCAAGAGGGTAAGAGGGAGAAAGCCTGGGAGTAGAAGGAATGAAACTTTCTCACAAGCCCAGACATTTTACAGCACATGATAAGCCTAGGGTTCTAAAAGAAAACTCAGAAGGGTGTGACAAGCATGGAGACAGAAGATCTTACAGAAAGGAGAGCATGAAAGTCTGTATTGAGAAGCATCAGCCTCATTACTAAGGATGCTAGGGAACCTCAGCAGATCTTATATCTGAGCTACGGTCACACCTTTGTGTTTGGACAGAATCTATTCAGTTCCAGAGTCTCACCCTTGCTCACATTACCTGAGTACTGAGATGGTGGGGTGGACCCACCATAATCTTAGTTACCTTTGAGGATTGTATGTGTAGCTGTAATCCAGACTTATTGAAAGTGGTGGCTGCCAGAGGGCCCCCTACAGGCAACCTCTGACTTTATTATAATCCCACCTGCATGCTGCAAGACACCCTTCTTGTGCCAGTACAGTTGATAGCTGCTATAGTGACAACCTGAAGGAATCATAGGAGGCGAATTGAGAAGTGGTGCCTGAGTTCCAAGAAGTGTCTGCTCATTCCCCCAAAAGATATGGCTGTTTCCCATTGGTAGCTCCCCCTACCCCATAGTCCCTCCCCTTTATTTATTTTACTCTGTATTTGTCACGTCCCAACTTTTAAGGGTTAAGAATTTATTTGAGGTTCATCTTCCATTTCTCATATTCTTGGCTAGGAATAAAGTCATCTGCACTGATGAGTTGGTATTGTTATTAGTTCCACAACTGTGAGTGAGTAAAGAGACCCACTTAACTTTGGGAATGGGAATTGGTGACCATCAAATGGATGCTGGTAAGACTTGAAGCAGATAGACCATTTAGGAACTGTTCTATTAACCCAATCAATAGATGGTATGCTTGAATTTGAATAAAGACAATGGAGACTCTTGTAGTTAAATTCTCTGATGCTAACTAGATAAAACACCAACCAGAAGCACTTGGAGAGGAGAGGGGTTATATGACTTGTAGGTTATTGTCTTATCATAGGGAGAAACCAGGGCAGCAACTCAAGGCAGAAGCTGAAGCAGTGACCACAGAGAAATGCTGCTTCTTGGCTTGCTTCCCCTGGCTTGTTCAGTTCACTTTATTATAAAATCCAGGTATACCTGCCCAGAGGTGACACAGTCCAAAGTGGGCCAGGCCATCTTGTATCAGTTACTAATCAGGGAAGTGCCCCAAGACACAGGCCAACCGGATGGAAACAATCCTCCACTGAGGTTCCTTCTTCCTCTACTTTTTGTCAAGTTGGCAAACACTAAGTAGCACAGACTTAAGGAAATTGGAATCCATTGGAGATCCATGAAAAAGGTAACAGGACTTTCTAAAGACTGGCTTGAGGAAGGAAAGGGGCGTGATAACAAGAATTACTTGCAGGTTCCTGTGAGAGAATGCCTGGATGGATAGTGGAGATAGACTTTATCTCCACAGATAGAGGAGAAATGAATGAATTGGCATCGGAGTAGCATGACAGCTCTAGTTTGGACTTGTCTCTAGCACACCCAAGTAACAATGTTTAGTAGTATGGGGAGCAGATGTTTGGAGCAGTCTTTGATGCTTTCTCTCACAGCTGGAGTCAGTTCTTGGGATAACAATGGACATGGAATGGACAAGGAATGGACATCGTCTGTTTCACAGTCAGAGTTGCCTTTTACATTGAGAACTGTGTGTGCTGTGGTTGAAAGAAGGTTCATAGACTTCAGACAAAAGATGGCGTTTATAATCCAAAGGCAAAATTCAGAGACACCGATGACAAAGAGTGGAATGTGTTCTTTCCTCAACTCGAGTCCGCAGGTCAGCGATGCTCTCCGAGCAATCACCTGCAACTCGAATGCTTGGAACAGTATACAGTCAGGAAGCTACGTTTCTTTGAGAATGGTGCAAAGGACACACAATACCCACTGTTTGCTTTCATTATGAAATTTGTACCTTATATTGTATTAAGATAAGTCCTTGGCTCACTGACCTTGACCTTGAAGACTTTAGTACTGCTCTGTCCTAATTGCTGAAATGAAAAGTGTCCCATAAGTAAACTTTACTCCTCATCAATAAAATATCAAAAAATACCAAAAAGACTTTAAGTTCACAGGTCCTGTTTTGTTTATTTCTAAGGTCTCTACTATGTCAGATAAAGGAATATTTCAAAATCAAGGAAGATAACATTCAATTTTTTAGTGTATGTATATATTGCTTTTAATATAAAATTTACAGATACAAAATTAGTACTAAATGGCTATGCTATTAGATTTTATACCTTGTTCAAACTTACATAGCATAATGTTTATGCAGCATGTACTGGCTACCTATTTTGGTATCAAGCAGTAGAAAATAATTGTTGATAGCTGCTGCCACACTTGGGATTAACCAAAATGACCAGACTGACCTTTCAACTGTCGCACCTTGTGTTTCATGGTGTCCAATTCAGCCAAACCTTTAGCCCTCTTCAGCCAGTTTTGTTTCTTTAATTTTTCTGATTTCCATGGAGCTACAATAAAAAATTAATGTTTTGCACTAATAGTGCTCTGTTATCAAAAGTAATTTATCATAGGCACCAATAACTTATAAAGAACTTTCTGCTCTAAGAGACAGATTGGATTAGAAAGATGTAATTAAAAGAGGTAAGGGCCGTTAAAAGAAACTTCATTTGAAAGATGAGAGGGCTTAGGGCATTTCTGTATGGAAAGAGGTGGCCCAGGAATGAGATCAAAACTACTTTATTGTATAGATTTACCATATTCAATAGCCATATTTCATTTCCTGCTTCCACCAACTGTTTGGCGGTGATGAAAGCCAGGCTTGGGACCATTCATTTTTTGAAACATCCACCTACTGCCTAAAGGGTGCAATTCTTAAAAATGAAAATGTGCGGACAGGTCGTCCTCCGTGTGAATTAAACTCATTTGTTATTTTCTAATGGATACCATTATTCTCTGCCTTATACACCAAGCATCTCTTTATCAACTAAATTAGACACTTCTCCGTGCAGAATGCTCCATTCCAGTAAGAGAAAAACAAGCAAGAGCGCAAATATATGCATACAGCTCCTTTTGCACATGTATTAATTGACCGATTGGCTCTCTGCATAAATAAGATATTATTATGGTGACATTATACACACTTAATTCATTTTTTCATGACATAAAATATATTTCTCCCTCTCTTTACCCACTGTCTATAAGGAAGTAAAACCTAACACCTTACCATTTAGAGGCAGAAACGGCTCACCACAAGACACCCACACAGCAACAGGGCTTCTGAGGACATGAGCGAGCAGGGACTTATCTATGCCCTCCACAAAATCCAATCTGCTCTCCGTTCTCCTTCCTGAGCTTTCTGGGAAACAAGGGACACATTTAACTCTTGTCAGTTAATAATGAATGAACATGTTTTATAAATTAGTTTTTTTCATAATTATTACCCAAACTGGAGCCAACACATACATTTAGTCGGAAATTTCATAGACAAAGAATTGAATATGTCCTCAAATACTTTAAAATGAAATAATTCTTTATTTTATTAAATATTTTATTTATTTACATTCTAAATGCTGTCCCCCTTCCCAGTTCTCCCTCCATGAGCCCCCTATTCCATCAATCCTTCCCTTTGCCTCTAAGAGAGTGCTCCCCCACCCACCCACTCCCACCTCATCCCTCTAGCATCCCCTTTCTCTGAGGCATCAAGCTCCCACAGAACCAACTGCATCTCTCCAACTGAGGCCAGATAAGGCAGTCCTTTGCTCCATATGTAGCAGGGTTCAGGACCGACCCCTGTATGCTCTTCGGTTGGTGGCTTAGTCCCTGGGAGCTCTAAGGGGTCTGGATAGCTGATACTGTTGTTCTTCCTATGAGGTTGCAGTCCCTTGCTCAGCTCCTTCAGTATTCCCCTAATTCTTCCACTGGGGTCCACAATCTCAGTCCAATGGTTGGCTGTAAGTATCTCCATCTGTCTCAGCCAGGTGCTGGTAGAGCCTCTCAGAGGACAGCCATTCTAAGCTCCTGTCTGCAGGTACATCACAGAATTAGCAATAATGACAGTGTTTGGTGCTTACTCATGGGATGGATCCCAAGGTGGAGCAGCCTCTGGATGACCTTTCCTTTAGTCTCCACTCCATTTTTGTCTCTGCACCTTCTTTAGACAGGAAAAAATTCTGGGTAAAAAGTTTTGAGTCGGATGGGTGGCCCCATCCCTCAACTGGAGACCATGTCTACCTACTGGAGGTGGTCTCTTCAGAAATAACTCTTTGAAAAGTGACTAAAATATGTGAGGCTTAGTGACATAGCTAGGCCGAGGCAGAGGTAGGTGATTTTAGCATCTGTATTGTTTCTGCTTCCTGCCCAGGAAGCACTCTGCTGTATATCAGCAGCAATTTATTTAAAGGTCTTCTGGAGAAATTAATGGCATAATATGAACACTCAGCTCCATATAGGAGCAGTCCATGAATGACCCTGTCTCGCTCAATGATATGTTCTGAAATACGGAAGAGGGAAAGATGCCATTAAAAAGACAATCAAAACAACCCTTGAGATACCACCTCAAACCAGGCAGAATGGCTAAGATCAAAAACTCAGGTGACCGCAGAGGCTGGTGACGATGTGGAGAAAGAGGAACACTCCTCCATTGTTGGTGGGATTGCAAGCTGGTACAACCACTCTGGAAACCAGTCTGGCAGTTCCTCAGAAAATTGGCCATAGTACCACCTGAGAAACTAGCTATACCATTCCTGGGCATATACCCAAAAGATGCTCCAACATATAACAAGGACACATGCTCCACTATGTACATAGCAGCCTTATTTATAATAGCCAGAAGCTGGAAAGAACCCAAATGTCCTTAACAGAGGAATGGATGCAGAAAATGTGGTACGTTTACATAATGGAGTACTACTTGGCTATTAAAAATGACTACATGAAATTCTTAAGCAAATGGATAGAACTAGAAAATATCATTCTGAGTGAAGTAACCCAGTCACAAAAGAACACATATGGCATTTACTCACTGATAAGTGATATTAGCCCAAAGGCTTGGAATACCCAAGAAACAATTCACAGACCATATGAAGCTCAAGAAGAAGGAAGACCAAAATGTGGAAGCTTCAGTCCTTCTAAAAAGGGAGAACAAATAATTTATCTCTGAAGAACAGAAAGGGTGTTGGGAAACCTGTTTGGGGAAGACCATGCCGCCTTAGCATCCTTAGAGATACGCTGCATTGTTTTTTAAAAAAATTGGCTCCTCCCTCTTCCTTACCAGTGCTCTATGTTGTTTTTAAACTAGGAGGCTGCAGGGAGTCTTGGTGGTCTGTTAGAGACTTGGCCTCACAGGCCATCCAGCTGTTAAGGAATACATCTGGAAAACTGACCATGTAGGGAAGGGGGCAGCAGGAAGATTAGAGCTCAGATGTCTTGCAAGGGTTAGGTAACAACACTAAAGAAAAGGTCATCCAGAGACTGCCCTACCTGGGAATCCATTCCATATGCAGCCAACAAACCCAGTCACTATTGCTGATGCCAAGAACCACTTCCTGACAGGAGCCAGATATGGGTGTCTCCTGAGAGGCTCTGCCAGAGCCCTACTGATATAGATGAGGATGCTTGCAGCTAACCACTGGATTGAGCACAAAGACCCCAATGGAGGAGTTAGAGAAAAGACTGAAGGAGCTGAAGGGCTTTGCAACACCATGGGAAGAACAACACTGTCAACCAACCAGACCACACCATAGCTCCCAGGGACTAAACCACCAACCAATGAGTACCCATGGAGGGACCCATGACTCTAGCCACATATGTAGCAGAGAATGGCTTTGTCCAGCATCAATAGGAGGAGAAGCCCTTGGTCCTGTGAAGGCTCATTTCTCTTCATGGCATGTAAGGTAATGCCAGGGTGTTGAAGTTGGAGTTGGTGGGTAGTGGTGGGAGCACCCTCATAGAAACAGGGAGGAGGGGGAGTGGGTATGGGATAGAGGAGAAAGGGATAACATTTGAAATGCAAATACATAAAATAGCCAAGAAAAATAAAATTAAAAAAAACTGGTACCCTGAAAAAAATAAAGACACTCTTCTGATGAGAGGCATTACTCTGTTCTTCCAAAAAGATTTAAAAGCAGAATTTGGAAGAAGCATGTCTGAGATGAAGATCCTGTAAAGACTAAGATGAGGCAGAGCTGTGTGTAAAAAAAATCATCCAGGCATTTAGGGTTCAAATTATTGTTTCTTAAAACACATGGAGAAGATCAAATACTGTAATATACACAATTATGATAAAGCAAAGTCATGAATGTTTGAAAGGTACCACCAGCTAAGCACTGGTCTAATATATGTTTATATTCATAAGGACAAAATACCAATTAAATATAAATTATATTAAACATTCATTCAAGTAAATATATCTATAAACATGCATATAAGTGCATACTTATACATTTGTGTTTTGAATGTGTCCACTTTTAAATTCAAGGAGAGGAAATTAATGGTCAACACAATGTTTAGGACTTAGGCATTTATTCATGTATATGGTTTACGCAAGTGCTTAGTTTTGATTACCTGTGTAGGTACATTGCTGCCTAGGGTTGGTTTGGGGATGCCATCTTTTGTCATTCCCCATCTTAATTTTGAAACAGGATCTTACCCTGAACTTGATGATTGCCCTTTCAGTTTTGCTGGCTGGCCGGTGAGACCCCACAGTTTACCTGTCTTCACCACCCAGCCCTTCGGTTACACGTATGTGCCACCCTGCCTAGCTGTCATACATGGGTGCTGGGGGTCCAAACTCAAGTTTTTATGCTTGCACAGAGCATTTTACGCACTAAGCCATTTCCCCAGCCCCGAGGTAGGGTTTTTAGAAACATATTTTTTCTTTCTTTTGTTTTTTAAATGAGAGCTCCTTTTCTTGTGACTGAGATTAAGGCCCCTCTAAAGGAGACTTCACACAGCAATGTGCCTATTCTATGTGACAGCCTAGCATGTTGTCCCTTGATCTTACAAGTCAACCAAAGCTCTGAATGCCTTGATTTGAACTTCCGCTTCTCTGTGAAAAACACATTTTAATTTCAGAATTACCCAGTCTATTAGAAAAGGAAACTCTCAGAATTGTACAAAGAAACAACACTAGGAAATCTGCAGGTAATTTACTTCAGCAAAAGGGTTCAAGCTGACCAAAGTTTTGTGAGCAAGCACTCAGGGGGAAGGGGACTTGATTTTTATTCTGATGTAGGTGATGACTCTGTCTTGCCCCATGGATGAGAACTAGACCTCACAGCCTGTCTGATTCATAGCTGGTGCAAAAAAAAAGAAGGGTGTATGTCAAGTCTCAGAAAAGTCTGATGTCCAGGAAATGGGCAAACAGACACATGTTAAGGCTTCACAAAATAAGGGAGATTTATGGACGATTAGCAGGCTGCCCATCTATGATAGAACAAAATATTTCTCACAGTGTAGTTTTTTTAATTATAATAGAATAAAAAGAAAGGAAACAAAAATCTCAAGCAGATACACTCCATAATGAACTAAAACTTTTGAGAAGAAACCGTGTCTGCAGAAGTGGACAAACTAGAATTTCAGTACTGTGAAGAGATTAGTGCAAGCCTAGAGGATAACTACCTTATCTTGGGCCAGTTCTAACCCTCAGGAACAACCGTCCCTCCTCACACAACTCTGTGTCTGAACTGGCATCCCGTAACCAGTAGGTAAAACATTTTAAAACCTATTAACAGACAGAGACCACTAGCTTCCACCCATCCAAAGCCTAAGAATGTTATCAGGTAGCATCCTGGGCCTACTTATAAAAGATTCTCTATATTTCACCTGCCTCTCTCATCAATGTACTTGTAATTTGCATTGATTTATAACTTTGTTTTGTGAAACTATAAAACTGCTTCCATCTTGGAACATGGAGTTTGCGGTAACCGAGAGGTTTGGGGTAATCCAGGTCTGTGTTCTCTAGCTATGGTTACTCAAAATGGCTTCAGAATCAACTATCTCTTATTCTAAAATTTTCTATGGTTTTTGTATCAACACTATATTCACTTGCTTCTCATGAAAATTCTGTAAAGAAAGTGATTACTAGTATACCCACTTACAATTGAGAGACCTGAGGTACTAATGGGTTCCAGAATTTGGCCAGTGTTATTCAGCTGCAACTGGGAAATCTGACTGGGATTCTGACTGGCATTCTGAACTGTGGCACTATTAGGAGGTATAGTCTTGTTGGAGGAAGTGTGTCCTTGTGGGGGCGGCCTTTGGACTAAGATTAGAACTTCCTCTGTCACCATGCCTGTCATGCTCTCACCATGATGATACTGGACTGAACTTCAGAACTAGCAAGCCGGCCCCAATTAAATGTCCTTTATAAGAGTTGCCTTGGTCATGGTATCTGTTCTCAGAAATGGAAACCCCAACTAGGAAACAAACTGAAGTTGGCATTCAGGACAGGAGTAGGAAATCTCACAGTGAGAGCATGCTGCTGGATCACAACTGGCAACATTGTCTTGTTTTATGAAGCATTGTTCATGGTGCAGTCCCCTCCCTTAAACTGTAGATAGTGTGGGGCATAGAAAGACGTGGGTGGACAATTACGATGTGATGTTCTAAGAGAGGGCATTAGCTTGAGCTTCCGGGGCTTCACAGAAGCAATGGGAGCAGCAAAGTCAGGGAGGGAAAGCAGAGGGTAGGAAAAATGCAGCCAGCGAGCCCCTCCCTTCAGCGGTAGAAAGAGATCCACACCGATCTAGCAGCCGTTTCTTCAGTGCTCCCAGTTGGTTTGGGTTCTGAATTTTAGAACAAAACGTGTCAGTGCTTCACAAAGTAGTTAAATTTCCTACTGTTATTAATCTTATGAATCAATTTATCATTCCAGTTCTAAGACTGGAATATCTATTTTCCATTTTACTTATTCAGAAAGGTAAGGATGCCGTGAAAAATCTCCTTGATATAACTCTGGTAACCATTTACCCAAGTTGCTGGCTGTAATTTTGAAATTCTTGCTGGGGTGACTAAATAGAGCACATTTAACCTTTTCGTAGTGGAGCGTAGATAAAACCAGCTGATGTCTGTAGACATTAACCAACCTTCTGTATTTTGAACAGCTGTGTCTTCTGTCCCAACAGACTCCGTGCTTTTCTCTTGCCCGCTAGGGTCTCTCTGGGTAAGTTTTTCTCTTATAGCCCACAGAACCAAGCCATGCAAGGTGAGGATGGTAGTTCCATCTCTGGTGTAGATTTTGGAAGCCGATCTGGTGAGTTGAAGTCGTTCTGTGCACTCTGCAAGAAGCTATACAGGACACGTGTGAAGAGCTGGTAGGAGGAGCTAGGAGAAGGGAGGAGCTAGAGCTGTGGCTCGGCGCTTATGAGCGCTCGCTGCTGTCGAGAGAACCCAGGTTCTGTTCCCAGCACCCACAAGATGCCTTACAACTGCAGCTAACTCCGTTTCCAGGGGATCCTATGCCCTCTCGTGCCCTCTGAAGGGACCATGCATGCATGAACTGCACTTACATGCAGGTAGAACACATAAAAATAAAAATAAATATATATTAAAAACACTAACCGGAAATAATGATGACAATTGAAGTCATAACACGGTGTTTGCCATTGTAGAAATCTGAGAAAACCCTTTATTTTGAGACCACAGGTACTGAAGAACTACTGACGTTGACTTTTGATTACTTTTTATGTCTTATTACCCTAATTTAACACGAGCCAAAGCTGGCTTTGAACTTCCCCAGCTCTAAAGCTAAAACCCAGCTGCTGACATATTTCTCTGCCAGAATATCTCATTCAAAGTCTGTAACTTAGAACTCTACTTTCATTTTGTCATACGGTAAGAGATGAAAATTTAGTACTGCAAATTGGTGAATGGTTTTAAATGAGCAAATAGCTAATTTTCTAACCTATCACCTATTATCACCCATTAACCCATTTTGCAGATGGGAAAACAAATTATAAACCCTGCCTTGTGGGCCAACAAGATACTTCTGAGGGTTAAAATGTCTGCTACAAACCTGATGACCTAAACTTAATCTTTGGACCCATGTAGTAGAAAGAGGGAATCATTTCCCTCAGATTGTACTTTAACATCCACAATTACATTGTGAACATGTGTATACACACACACACACACACACACACACACACACACACACACACAATGTAAAAACCAAACAAGGCAAAAAGCAAAACTGACAGGGAGAGGGAGAGGGAGAAAGAGAGAGAGGGGGGAAGAGAGAGGGAGAGGGAACGAGCATGAGCGCACAGCTTCGCAACTTCAGGTAAATCTTGGTGTTAACTTCTGTCCTTTGCTTTGCCCATTGAGCAAGAGTTTTTGTTTTGATTTATTTTTGCGTTTAATTATATTCACGATTATGCATCTCTGTGTGCACATGAGAGCAGATATCCCAGGAGAACAGCAGGTGTCAGGTCCTGGGGAGCTGGAGTTATTTACAGACTGTTGTGAGACACCAGAGGTGGCACGGGAGCTAAACTCCTGTCTTCTGCAAAGGGTAGAATATACTCGCAACTGTTGAACCATCTCTCCAGATCTGAACAGTATCTTAATAAGAAAAATGGCAATTGTTTTCAACCCCAAAGGTGATTGAACAGGAAGGGGTAGTGAGTTGGTAGGAAAATATTATATTGTATTTAATCTTACCTATAGAATCCATTATTAAAAGTATTGAGTGGGTTGCTGAGAAAGAATTATCACTTTGGGGCTCTCTGTCTCTTATGACTACTCAACCCACAAAACGATGACAGTCTTGGGCAACTTGAGACTCCCCAACTTAAAAGTGAGGGAAACACCTTGTCAACCAGTACGTATGTGTTCAGAAGGCCCTAATGCTAAATGAAGTGGGTTTTGTTTCAGACCATTCAGGTGCACAGAAAGCAAGGAGGAAAAAGACGTTATGTCCATCATGGGGGTGAAGACTTCATGATCAATCAGTTTTCTCTCTTCCTCTACATCTTTTCTTTGGGGCCAGTGGAAGATCACCTCATTGGTTTCTCACTGTTTCTAACCTCATATTCAGAGAAAAACAACCAGGAAGATTGCCTACAGGAAAATGGAGATCTTCATCCTACCAGCTTAAACTTGTGGATGTAGGCAGGGGTGCCCCTTGCTCAGTTTTGGGGCGATTCTCATGAGGACTTGCCTACTACCATTATCTCTAAGGGAAGACACAGGATTTCAGTGATAGCCACTTACCCCATGGAATGTTCCAGCCACAATCAACTTCCCATTCCGATATCCATTGCCATTTTTGTATGCGATGATTTTCACCGCCTTCTGGCACGAAGCTACCACACCAACGTGAGATGCACTGCACGTGCGTGTCTTCATCCGTAAAGATGACAGACGCTTTTCATAATGTCTTAGAGTGTCTTCAGCTTCGGAAGAAGATAAATCAGCCTGGTTTGTTTAAAGAAGTGAATGTTGACATAAATCGTGGTATTTCCTCTTTGCTGTTTTGTCATGTTTCTACTCCCCATTTCGAGTCTGCGTGGGTGAGCATGTGGGTGTGGGTGAGCATGTGGGTGGCATCTACACTTGATAGTGCTTTCTCATGTACTCTAGATTCTTGATGTGGAGGAGGAAGGGAGTTGGGTTAGAATACCTCAGTTTTCTTTCTGGTCCTCTCACTGACTTCTTAGCTCTTCGTCTGTCTTTCTGGCTTGCTTTGGTTTTCCTTAACTACTGCTGTATGTTTGTTTGGATTTGAGGTGGGTCATAAGAGATGTGGAAGAAAGGAAATCAGGACGAAGAGAACCTAGGATTGAAGTAAGGGGATATAAACACTACAGACGCTTCCTTAATGAAAAGCTCTACAAGGGGGCCGTCTCTCAGTGGAAGATGACTGAGGGGGGGCAAGGAAGGTGCAGAGCATCCCTTAGGAAGCTTTCTCTCAGTACCCTGACCCAGGAGCCCAGACAGACAGGCACTGACTAAGCTGCTATTACATAGATGAGTCCTTTTCAGTAATCAGAGCCAAAGCAGATACTGTGAGGCTTCCCCGAGGACTGGTTCTTTTGTCTTGCTGGGTTACTTACTACTTGGGTGGAGTTTGTGCAGCCTGTCACTGTCCACCTCTAGTGTAAATCAGAATTGAGGAGATAGGGGAGCGGGACCTGGTGGGAGGCTGATCCACAAGGACACAGGCTGGCGGATCGCCCACATTTCACCATTACCTCCTTTTTATTCTGCCGTTTAAAACCCCCTCTCTTTACAACTTCTCAACAAGAAGGGAAGGATTTTCTCCTTTTCTTTTAGTGGTGCCATTTTAAGGTCACAGGAATGTGGCAGTGTTTGTCCCCTGCTCCTACGAGTTCTAAGTGGCATTAGACATGGATGCATGAATTCTGCCACCCTTCCTGAACTGTTACAACAACATGTCAAATCCTCCCCCAACCCCCCCCCACATACACCCACATAAGCACTTCCCCTATTGATGTAGGGCAAATGCTAATATGCTAAAAAAAGGTTTGAGATTTTTTCCCCCCTATTTAACAACCACACAAAGAGGAGGAAAAGGTGTCTGTAGACTGCAGCAGCAGAAGTGCCCAATTAACATCAAAGGATGGACAGAGCTATTAAAAGACAATGTAATTTAAATTGCAACGAGGAAACAGAAACAATGCTGGCGGATGGGAAGGTGCATCTGAGGGAGATGATGTAGATGAGAGGGGATGAACCTGAGTGGGGCATCCGAATGCATCCCAAGTTCCCAAATCACTGCTGTGTGGGCAGTGGCAGAGCTCAGAAGGTACCTTGGCAACACTGATGACCTTGAAAGGCCCTGGTAGCGCGAACTTCTGCTCCGAGCCTGAAACACAGAAGAACGAAGCCCTGGGAAGCAGCTCCTTCAGCTCCATTTTTGCCCTCAGGGACCTTCCGCAAGCCAAGCAGAGCATGAGTTTTCTCTTTCCATCGGGTGAGATACAAGAGTATCCCTAGAACGGGAGGAAAGATGCTTCCACATGGGTGCTTCTGAACCCCAACAGAATTGTTACAGCACTCTTCACAGCGTAAGGAGAGCAATTCGCCATCCTCAAATGCTAAGTTGAAAACTATGACCCAAATGCACCATACTTCCTAAGAATTAATCCTTTAATTTATTTATTGGTTCTGCATGCTAGGGGGTAGGGACACACATGAGTGGAAGTCAGAGGATACCTTGAAGGAGCTGGGTTTTTTTCTTCCATCACGTAGGTTCCAGGAATTGAACTCAGATCCTCAGGCTTGGCAGCAAATGCCTTATCTGCTGAGCTATCTTACCAGTCCTAATAATTGAAATTAATTCTAAAATATTCTTTAACTTTGTAATGGATATTCAATACTGGGGGCCCTAACTGCTGTACAGAATTAAGATTTCTTTGAAGAATGACCAATGCCATCCTCAGGGACAAGAAAAGTACATATAACATGTTGTATATAAAGCACATTTTACTGTGCACAGAAAGTAAATCAATCCTGGGGTAAGGCATAATATCAAAAAGATGCAAAGGCAAAATGAAGGTACCCAAAGTGGTTCAAAGAAGGGCAATTGGAAACTAGAAAGAATTTTAATTAAAAAAGCTTGACTGTTTTTTAATATGTAAACTCCTGGGAGTTCATAATAAGGATACCAGTACAAACACCAGATAAAAAGGAGCAGGGGACCTTATTGAACATTATTGGAAATAAATTGTGGTTGGTAGACATTGACTTGAAAACTAATCGTTGTGGCTCTTAGCGTAGCAAATTGTTTCTAAAGATGGGCCATAGCACTCTAATCCTGTTTTTGTGACCTTTTGACTGATGACATACCTTTTGACTCCTTTAGTCAAGAGGTATGGTGCTTTTCTCCTTATCTCCTCCCGTGATTGTGAGTAAGCTATGTTGCTGACTTTGGCCAATGACAACAGAAGTAAGAGGCAAGCAGGTGCCTGAGAGAAGCTTGCACAGTGGAACCTGGGCTCTACAGTTAAAGTTGGAGCCCTGAGGCCACATTGGGAATTGGTTTGATTTAATCTTCTTGAAAGGTGAAACAGTTAAAGCTTGCCAACCACCATGCATGTGAGAGGCTACATCTTGGACTATATAGTCTTTATACCACCGGAAAACCCACAAGATGATTACAGACTCTTTAAAGGCCCTTGTCAAGACCAGCAGAGCTCAGTCCAAACTGCTATCTCACAATGGTGTATATTCTGAGTTGATGTATGTATTGTAGTTGTTTAACTTAGTTAACAGATAAACATAATTTAAAAAAAGATTTAGGCATTTTTCTGCCTTTCCTTTCAAACCATATTTTTGGCTTGTGAAATATGTACATAGTGACGTTATGTTCTGATTAAACTTTATCAAATTAATGTGGAGAAAACAGTATAATCAAATAAAATTGATTAATTTGAAGCAAAATGATAAGATTGGATGAATAGGCATTAAGGGATTTCCAAATATGGGGTCAATCTACCAAAAGCATCATTAAAAACAGGGTGGCTAGGTATGGTCTCCAGAGACCTAAATATATGAAACACAGAGGGAAGCCCATGGAGATTCTGGAGAAAGTGCTAAGCCTATGTCTAATGACAACACTAGTGTGCACCCCATTTATAGAATTCACAGGAAAAAGAATGCACAAGAAAGCAAATGCAAAGGCGGACCTTCTGTCTATGTGCCAGGTTATGACCAAGATCCACCCGAGGGCCTCCTCTGATTCTTCACTCAAGTTCACAGACAGTAAATTGAGCTTTTAGGACAACCCAGGAAATTTGGTCAAAAGTAGTTTGTTATATTGTCCAAATATTATTGTTAATTTTGTTAATCATGACAATTGCACAATGATAATGTCAAAAAATGTTCAAATTATAAAGTTGTATACTTACTTTAGAGGTAAAATAATATCATATGTGGGATTAACAAAGTGACCAAATTTTGATGACAGCTGATTGTGTGTGGCAGGCAAATCGAGGTTCACTGCAGTAATGTCTAGTGTTCTATAATAAAACAAGGAGTTTTACACAGACTACTTTACTTTACTTTTCACAATTCTCTTTCACTCTTTCCTAATGAGGATCTCAGAGTATAAATGATTTCATCAAATATAGTCTTTGTGCCATGCATGGTGGTACACACCGAAACCCTACATGTGGGAAACTGAGGGAAGAGGATTACAAGTCAGAAGCCTCTGTAGCAAGACCCTGTTTGAAGCAAAGTAGTGCTCAGCCTGAATGAATTTAAGCTTTCCTGTTGGGAAAAACTTCTTGTTTGTCAAATGAGCCCATTTTTCTTTCGTCTGTGGGAAGCGGGAACTACTCACAGGTTGGTCGATGTTTTCTTTGGTGACAGAGGACGTGCAAAGGCCAGAAGAATTAGCCGCAGTGATTTGCTTGTCCAGGGCCGTGCTGTGGAAGGCTGTGAATACTCTCTCCTTTTCCATGTAATCCCACTTCTGATTGGCAGCCCCATTGCTGTATGGTTTATATTTCTAAAAACCAAAAGACAGCAGCAAAATATGGACTCATATGGGCAGGAGAGCTTATAAGATGGCATGGTGAACATTCGTTTTTATTGTATAAATTTAGAAAGTACAGCAATTACTCATAAATCACTGTACAGAGATAACTACTGGCAAATTACTATAAATATTTCATAATTTAAAACATATTATTTGATTTACAAAGCAGTAAAAAATAATTTTGTAATTCTATCATTTTTGACTCAATATTATTTTGTGAATTCTTCTGACATTTTTAAAGGATATTAACCATTTCATCTTAGGGACATTATGCTTTCTAGTCCTCAATTAAACCTGCAGGTTTTTTAAACATTCTCTATAATAGGAAAGACAGCAGTTTATATATATATATATATATATATATATATGTATATGTAAAAATATTATGTATGTATACTACCATGCATATTTGTATATATACATATGTGCATGTATCCACATATAATAATGTAAGAATATACAATAATTAACATATATACATATATCTATATAATAATACACATACGTGTGTACTATGCATATTATATATAGGTATGTACATATATACTATGTGTATATTATTATCTATGTAAATTCACAAAAATTTCTTTAGGAAAAATTTCTCGAAGGACTATTAAGGTCATTTAAAAGATGATTTTATTGACCAAGAAAGCATTTTTAGAAAGATTATTTGACTTTATTCTTTCGCAACAGTATGTGAATTTGTCTATTGCTTTTATCTTCCTGCCAAACATGCATAGTATATTCCCAAATACCAGATTATTAAATAAAAATCAGCAATTCGTTGACAATTTAATGTTTTTCATTGATATTCAAAGTCTTTTTTAACAACTCAGCTGAATGTACAACAGAAACTGGATATATATATGTATATATATATTAATTCTATTGCTATTGAATGTAACTATTTTTATATAATTCTACCATTGTTGAGTTATCTCAAGTATAATCAAAAACCAGTTTCAATTTAACAAGATGTGGGCCAGCATGTTAGTTCTAAGACTCCTGGTCATGATGCCTTAAGGAATGTTATAACATACAATAACTACTCTTCCTGGTAAGAGATCAATAATCAAGAAGTCCTGATTGCTCAGTTAATGGGTCAGTCAACAGAGTTACCTCCAAGGTCTGGAAAAACCAAAGGCTAAATTCTAAGGCAATTAGAAAGGTTATAACAGCATTAACCTGATAGTTTTATGTTTTCTCACAAACGTAGTATCTAATACATAAAATGATGAATCACTAGAAATTAAAAGACGTCTCAAAAGGTAATACAAATTACCTTATGATTAAGTTTATACCTTACAGAAACAGACACATGGGGTGATATTAATATCTGCAAATGATATGAAAATGATTAAGGAACCAACTGGATATGCAGCCACATGAGGTTTAACCTCACTGTGGCCTGTAGTAAAGAGGCACCCATAAGACGCATGGAGTGCTGTGTGTGCTGTCATTAGAATAAATGCCTCATCCTTGTTTATGAGGACAGAAGTCTGAATTAAGTAAGACTCAGAATCCGTCCTGATTCCATGTCCTGGTTTCAGACTCCTAGCTGGCAAATGTCTTCACTAAAATCATGGAATTAAAAACAATGTTATTTGGAGATAATTATTCTGCTGGATGGAAACTAGGGTGGGGCTTCTAGAACGTAAAGGCAGAGTTGGAATTTTCCTAAGCCTTATTTTGGCCTAGCAAAGAAAAACACAACTATTCTGAGTGTGTTTATAAGGAAGGATGGCAGAAAAGAGCTTCCTGGGTTTTGCCCAAAACTCAAATGAAGCCTGCATTAAAGATGCTGTAAGAGGGTTGCTTGGAATTACTACTGTGGGCTCAAGACCTCCAAAAAGATTGACCGGGTCTTTTCCTCCAGCGCCCAGGGGTCCTTGTCTGTGCTCCTTTAGCTGCACCTCACAGCCATCACCCTCAGAGCTTGCAAGCTCCATGAATTCTGTCGGGAGTGTTTCTCAGGCTTGCCAGAGTGTGACTGCAGTAACTGCCCCCACGCTGGACTCCCAGCAAGTCCACAGTCGTCGCTGGTCAGAAAGAACTAAATTGAGAGGTATCTCAATCTGTTCAATTTGAGATCTAGGCAGAGTATTATAAAAAAGATATTTTAACACTGACATTCAAGATAACATTCTATGACAGCTATTTTGCTCTGTAACAAAGAGGCACAGAGCCTCCCTGCAGCTTCGTGAAAGGTCATGGCTTCTTGCTGGCCTGTGTATATCTTACCTGAATGATAACTGGATAGCCACAGGCTTCATTTTTAGCTTTGGTCATAGACACTGCCAGTACAAGGTCTGGGTTACTCACCAGATGAAAGGTCCTTAAGAAGACAGAAACAGTCCCATTATATAACATACTGTGATCATTGTAAGTGAAATTTCTATACATTTCTTCTATGGGGAAACCCAAGTCTCTGTAAGTTTTACCAGCTAAGCAGAACAAATAAGGTATGATATTCCAGTTTGGATATTATCAAATTTCTACTATAATACCTTAAGTAGAATTTATAAATAATAGTTCATACTTTATCATCATTTAATAATTCCTCATAATCTATTTTCCCTGATTAAATCATGGTGTGGCTTCTATCTCTGGATCATACCCACATTAGTATATCTTTATGGTCCATGTTGCTATTACTGAGAAGTGTTAAAGATGATGAAATGGACCTTACACTTAGGGTTCATGTCTTCATATTATATGGTGTTAAAACTCAATGCTTCAATTGTGCATCCCGTGGGAGTCAAATGAGTTACTGCATATAAAAGTAAATATTATAAGGAAAATCATCTGTTATAATTATGCACTCTTGTGGCTTTTAAAAATATTTTCTGGAGCTCTATCTATGAGCTACCAGTCCAGAATACATACATTGGGAGGCTCCGACCACCTGTAACTCCAGTTCCAGGAGAACTGACACATTCTCAGACCTCTGCAGGCACCTACACTTAGGTGCACATTCCTACACACAGACAGGCACATAAGGAATAAAATAAATCTTAATATATACATTTTCCATTAAATCCCCATGTTTCCAAAGGAGATTTCTCTAAAGTCCAAGATATATGTTGAGATGTTAAAAGTTTTATTTGTGTGTGTGTGTGTTTGTGTGCGTGTGCACACACACGTGTGTGAGGGTGTAAGCGTGTGTGTGTGTGTGTGTGTGTGTGTGTGTGTGTGTGTGTGTGTGAACAGATTTGTGCAGGCCAGAAGAGGGAGTAGAACACTTTGTAGCTAGAGTTGTAGGCCGTCAGATGTGAATGCTAGGAACAAAGCTCCATTTTGTCTGGAAGTATAGAAATGTTCTTAACTGCTTGGCCATCTTTTCAGCCCATATGTTGAATTTTTCTAAAAACGAATTTATTTATTTATTTATTTGTTTGTTTGTTTGTTTGTTTACTTGTGTGTTTTGCTGAGTGTATGTATGTATGAATACCATTTGAATGCTTGGTGCAGATGGAAGTCAGAAGAGGGCACTGGGTGCCCTGGGACTGAAGGTGGTAAGCTATTATACACCACTGTGTGTGCTGGGGATAGAAGCAGCCTCCTCAGGAGCACCATGGAACCACTTCTCCAGCTCTTATAGTGATCCTGGAGCCTGTACAAAGACTCCTGGGCAGAAAAAATATCGGAATGACTTGGCAAAAACCTACATGCTATTTTTCTTATATCACTTTTAAGAACAGAAAAAGGTGCTCAGGGGTTTTGTCTGGAGAGAAAAAAAATTCTTTATTTCTTCTTTATTTTTCTAAACATGGTTACATTAGACTCAAGTGGTGGCATTTCTGCCATTGAAAATATAGCTCACCTTGAATATAAAATGTAATAATGTGAGAATAAAGGAATGGAGAGAAAGTGGGGCTGTATCCATTATTTTAAAAATACAGTTTTCTCTAAAGACTTAAAATGTTCCAAATATCTAATTCAGCTTTCTGAGAATAAAAAAAGAAAGCAAACAACAAAACAAACAAACACCACATTTTCATTGTGAAGAACTACAAAATTCTGGAAAATAGGATTTTTAAAAGTCCATCATATTTGTGAAAGGAGATAATACTCATAACATCTTTTCCCCTACTATTAGTTAATGGGGTACCACTCAATGTCCAAAATGGACATTCAATTTTATGAAACGCCTCTTCAGCATTTATCATGGCCTGATCCTCCAAGAAGAATGAGTATACTACATAGCTCACCTCTGTGGGTTCAGCCATTTTCATAGTTCACCTGTTACATGTATATTGGCATGCAACGACATGATTCAAATGAATGAGTGAGTGTTGATTTCCTGCAGAATTAATTCCTGCAGTGCTGATTCCTGAGCTGTCAAGATGTCTACATTTTACTATCTAGGATAGACCCTTGTGTTTTAATGCTTTCAAGTTATGCTTATCATAATAGCACTGGGATAGAACATTTCCACCTTGCTGTTTGGTATACAGCGGCTTTTTGCAGAAAAGCACAGGTTTCCTATGGAAAGTGAATGTTTATTCTGCTATCAGCAAGCAGCAATCAATAGTACTGTTAGAACGGGAAAAGAGGAAAGCGTTTCAACAGCCAACTGTCCCCACCAGGTAGCCATCACTGTCCCATGGCCTGATGAAAAATATAGCCTCAAGATGGCAAAGTGTAGAGTTTCAGGGTCTGAAAGCAACTTTGGTGCTACCCATGACTAGAGATTTCTAAAGCTTATGGGCCAACAGCTAACCGAGTTTGGGGTAAGTTTCTCTTTCTGTTTTTCTTTAACCTCCCTGTCTGCTCCTTCCTTTCCAATACCCAGGAGAATGAATGACAATGCTTAATGGGACTCTGAACCACCATCATCTCACGATGAGCATAGAAGCATTTCCAAGCTTTCTTAAGTCAGAGGATAGTCATTCCCCTTATCTACTCAACTGTACACATCAGCCATGCCTGCATTCAAATTTAAGTATGACTATGGTTTCGGGTGTGTTTGTGTGGGATTTCTGTGAGTCTGAATGTATATGCCTCACTGACTATATTTATTTCTTGTGCTTTTACTTTGTGGTTTATTTCATCTTGTTCTGCTTTGTTTATGTATGTGTGTTTTCATCTTATTTTATTAGATAGATAGGTAGATGATAGATAGATAGATAGATAGATAGATAGATAGATAGATAGATAGATAGATAGATAGATAGGAGAGGTATGGATTTGGGTGAATGGAGAGTCAGTGAATATCTTGGAGGAGTTAGGGCAGAAAATTTTAATCAGAATAAAAATTCATTTTTAATTTTTAAAAACCAACCATGAGAACTTTATCACAATCCAAAAAGACAAGGCAGAAAGATGCTGTGAATATAAAACATATCTAGGTAGCTCTAGGATTCCAGTTCTACAGGAACAAGAATCTTGATCTTTTTAGTTCTTTGCTGAAGTTCTATTCCTAAAATGATTCTTTCAACAACCCACAGCATTAATCTCTGGGGGTCAGGGTGCAGGATGTTATTTCAATTTTTTAAAAATTTCTGAGACTCGATTTGTATCTTAAAATGTGGTCAATTTTGAAGAAAATTTCGTGGGCTGCTAAGAAGAAACTCTACTCTTCAGTGTTTGGGTGGAATACTCTGTAGCTGTCTGTTAGGTCCATTCCATTCATGATATGATTTAACTCCAGAGTTTGTTTATTTAGCTTTTTTTCCCCTAGATGACCTGTCTATCAGTAAGAGTGGGCATCTGAAGTTACCCACCGTCACTGTGTCAGGGTCAGTATGAGATTTCCTAAAAACTCAATAGCATTTCTTTTATGAAAATTGGGGGTTCTTGCATTTGGGGTATATATGTTAAGAACTGTAATGTAAGGATACTCTTGGTATATTCTTGCTTCAATGCATACATAATGTCAGCAGAATGAGTGAATTATAGTCATTTGTAGAGAAAAAAGCCTAATCTAGCTCCCCGTCACACAGACAGCATAGCCCTGGTGGACAGAATGAAGAAACCCTTCTAGCAGCTCTGTCCAGCAAGTTTCTCTCCAGTTTCACCAACACACAACCAATGGAGCTGTCTGTTTTACAGAGTGGAGGTAGCTTCACTCCTGCCATGCCAGGACTGCTGATGCTACTACCTCCAAGAGCTTTTCCAATCTGCCCCAAAGTATAGAGGTCTAAGCCCTGAGCAGAGCAGATATTTAGAGTATACAGAGAGAGTCACAGCTCCATTCCATTAAGAGATACTTTGCACAGATGCCTGAATACACGAACCTGTACAGTATGCAAGAGAGTGAGGAGATTGCTAGAGCCCTACTACATGTAATGGTAGAACTTTAGTAGATCAATAAAGAACAAACAGGAAGTAGTTTTTCCCTTGTTAAATTGATGTTCAATTGTACACAAAAATAAATAGAAATGTGCAGTGAAATATCCTGGACCTAAACATTGTTAATATTCTGTCTTGTTTCATCTGAGTGAAATTCGACCTTTTATTTTTGCTAGAATTTATGATTTATTTACCTTTAATTGTATGTTTAAATAGATATAATTCTGTATGCATGTACATATGCATTTGGGTGCCCATGGAGGGAATAAGAAGATGTTGAATCCCCTAGAGTTAGGCAGACACTTTGCTGCCCACTCTTCTGTGGGTTCTGTGAACCGAGCTCTGGTCCTCTGCAAGAACAACAGGTACTCTAGACTGCTGAGCTGGCTCTCCATATTTTTGCTAGAAAACCTAAAATAAAACTAATTGAAATATCTTATATTTTTATCTCCAAATAAACCCTTAAGTGATCAGGATCCCCTTTCTATTTTACCATAACCGCTGAGCAATTATCACATGCAGTAAGATTAGTAATATTTTCTCATTGTAACCACATAGCCAAGTTATTTTAGATTTCTTCTCCTCTTCTCAAGAAAATGCGAGCATTTTGAATCCGGACCCAAGGCCAGACATTGAATTAGGTTAGTACATTTGATCAAGTAGGAAACCGTGGTTACTGTATGAATAGAAACCACTTAAGTTATATTCATGACTCAAAAACTGGGAAGGCACCTAAGGAGGGAGAGAGAGAGAGAGAGAGAGAGAGAGAGAGAGAGAGAGAGAGAGAGAGAGATTAATAAAGATCTCCAAAATTTTCAAAATTGGAAACACTTTAGAATCCTTTTTTGATTTCTTTCTGTCTCAAACATAAGTTAGATGAGAACCTAGTCTTGAGCCAATGGCCAAGTAAAACTAAGTAACAAATAGATCCCTTTTCTGAATCTAACAGCGGCTAAAGTTGTATGTAGCTTACCTAAAATTCTTACCTATCTCTCTGTCTCTTCTTTTACTAGGATAAAGACTTTTAAGCCAAATAAAATAAAAAATCCGAGGCCCTCAACTGTATTCCTGCCTGGTGTGTGGAGATCATGCCAGACCTCTCAGGATCTCATGCAGTTTGACGATGTAGACTTCCCAAGGCCATGGGTTTACCTGCCATCTGTCTTGTGTGTCCAGTGTTGGTGACTTTCATCAGATTTCTTTTCCACCAAAATGACCTCTGTGCCTGAACGGGGTTTGGGGCCTTGTACTCCCAGGACCAGCTGAGGAGCAGCGAGGCTAATGATTTGACCATCTCTGTATTCAAACTCCTGATGACACAGCTTCCGTGATCTGCTATGCTTCGAGAAATGGCTATGAAAGGAAACTCTGTTAGTAACAGGAAAATGGCCCCTGGAAGTGCATGCACTGGATATGGTGAGTTCTGTTGGCGTGGGCTGTTCGCCTTGCAGTGGTAACTATTTCAGGAGTACAGCAGCAAGGCCAGTGTGCTCAGAAGCTGCAATGGAAAGTAGAATCCTGGGACTGGAGGGAGTGTGCTGGACTGCTCCTCTAGAGCATCTGAGTTTGGCTTACAGCACCCACCAACCAGCTCACAGACACTTCAAACTCCAACTCCAGGGATTCAATATTCTCTATTTTGTCCTCTACCAGCTTGGCATACATTCTCTGTCTCTCTGTCTCTGTCTCTGTCTCTGTCTCTCTCTCTCACCCTCTCTCTCTCTCTCTCTCTCTCTCTCACACACACACACACACACACACACACACACACTACATGTTAAAAAGAAAAAATAAAGTGGAATCCTGAGCTTATTTTATGAAAACAATGTATGTTTATCCAGCAGAACATTTGAAAATTTGCCTGCTAAGAGAAAGAAATTCATACAAAATAAGGAAGAGGAGAGGAAGCATATAGAGTGAAAATAGAAAAAATAATGGTGGTTTATGCAAATAGAAATATTTTTTCTTCCATTACTTCTGGGTTCTGGGCTCCAAAATTTTCAGTAAAGAACTATCATAAGAGAATAAGGATATATCAGGAAGTCCATTTAAATAAATCTCTAACTTAAGGACATTTAACATTAACATTAAGCAGATGTGTGGCATGTTGTAAACATCAGAACACATTGACATATTAATCTAAAGAACTTCATTAAGCCCTGCTCTGTGTATGATCTGATGCTAACTACCAAATGTTTGGAATGGTTTAACTCATATGTGCTAGTAACCACTACAATGTTAAGCAAAGTCTAAGGATAAAAATATACAATGTAGGTTATATCCCTAGCATTTCATTGGGTCAGGATCAGAATAAAATGTTCAAAAGTAAAAATTGTATTTTCCTATCTTCTTAGAGGAATTGGAGGCATCTTAGTAGAATGTTCAGTAATTTATTCATACATGCATTCAGTGGATGTAAAGCTTTGAACTCTGTTCCAAGTTCCCAGGACTCACAGGTGGATGAAACTACTGTTTAGTAGAAAGAGTATATCACACCACATACCAAGGCATTCTATAACCCTGCTCAGAATGAGCGAAAGGGTAAAGAACCTTCCCTTCCCACTCGTCCCCGATGCTTTGATCAGTATCACAAGACAAAAATGTACATGCTGGCACACACAGTCGCAAATCAAAGTAAAAATGTTAAGGAATGTACTTGTACAGCATGAGGGAGTCCAAGGCCAGACAGAACCTACCAACAGAAACCCCCTGCACATTTTACCTGTGTTTCTTTGGGGGCTGCACATTTTCAAAGGGCTCTTTCTCTGCTTTCTTTGGAAGGTTGCCATCAGCAGCAAGGCTGTACGAAGGGTCTTGCCAAGCATACTTGAGCGTCCTGCGACAGGCTTCCATGTGGAGATGGGCTCTCGCATGGGAATCTCTGTTAAGATGCAAGGGCAAAGTCGAGTCTAAGAATGCTGATGTGTGTTCAGGGGGTCTCCACGTGCAGCCTGACCACAGCCTACAGGTGCTTCTGTAAATCGTAATTTCACGGGGATGTCTAGATTTGGAAATCCATACCTCACTAGCACACAGTTTAGATCTTTTAGTAGAGGCCTGTAAATAAAATCCCTCAATCACATAATATACAACATTAAATTTTGCTATTTTAGTTTTGAAAAGTGGGCCCACGAATCATATTGAAAAGTTATATTAAGACCATTAAATTGTTGTAGCTTCAACAATTCACACTGAACATGAACCAACACTCACTCCTAAAACTAGGATAAAGTGAGTCCTAGTTGTGCCTGAAGCAATATAGCCCAGATGAAGGGATTGTGAGCATTATGGATGTTAAGGAGTCTTATTCTCAATAGAGGAATCTAAAGTAACTCGACACACAGCTGCACACGTGCTTTTCAACTGAGAAAAGTACATCGAAACACTAGAACAGAATAGCAATGATTTGAATGCTCAAGACACAGATGGATGGGAGTAGTGCCCATTGTTCAGACCCAGCGATTCTAAACTCCAGGTTGCTGTTAGAAGACACTTGCTTTGGGTGGGATTGGGGCATAGTGTTATAAAGACTGTTTTGCCAAGGGTCGGATAAACACAGAGGGAAAGCAGCAAGTGTACTTCAGCCTCAGCATGCAACCGGGTAAATAACCTTCTTTCTCCGGGGTTTACTGTAGACACTAAAGTGGTGGTGATAATTTGACATAACTAGGAGCGTTATGAAAGGAGCGGAACTTTCCAGGGCAATTCTGGTGCTAACAAATGTGGATGCACACTTATCAAGGGCCCGGACCAGTGCTGCTTATGGATATATGATTGGAGTGTGGCCAAGGCCTCCTGAGCACAAGTAGCTTCTCAAGGCAGCCTGTCCCCAGTGGCTGAAAATACACCAGTGCCATCTTGTGTTTGAAACAGAAAGCACAGCCCTGCCACCTCACCCTACAGTCCACTTGGAATTTACCAGCCTTTGATATTCCTGGTGAGTCAAATGTAGTCGAGTCAGTTTTACAAAAAGCCTTTAAAAATCTATCTTGTTTAAGCAATTAATTAACCAAATTGCTAATTGATCAGCTGCATCTCCGTTAGTTATTCATTCCTTTAACCAATATTTATCTAGCATCTACTATATGCCAGGTATAGAACTCTTTGTGTCGGGCACAGCAGTAAAGGGGACCAGTAAGTTCTCAGTCCATGACGCCCGCCTTGTGGTGGGAAGAAGAAAGGTAACAGACAAGGGAATGAGTAGCCACAACCAGTGCTCTCCAGCCTCCAGGGAGGAGAGCAGCATACCGTAGGGGAGAGCCACTGCCATGGGATCTGGTGCACTCTCAGACACCTCTCAGAGGCTGTGTTAAAACTGAGGGCTGGGAGGAAATCCCTTAGGTGGGAAGAGCACTCTAGTCAGAACCAAAGGCAAACAAGCAAAAAGCAAATTCATTTGAGGAACAGGAAGATGCTGACGTGACAGGGTGCGTGGTTAGAGTAGATCCACACAGGGTTCAGGAATCAGGAAGGGACAACCTCATGTTGAGAAAGTGAGAGAGCCATCCCCAAATTCTGTGCTCTGAAGTGGCTTCCCGTCAGCAGGGATGCAGGGTCAGTGCACAGGCTTGTCCTCTCCCAGTTCCTTACAGGCCTTGCCACACATCTCCCCACAGAACCCAGCGATGAAAAAGGGCCACCCTTCAGCCCTGAAATCATACGTACAAGTAACATATGGACTGAGCAGGTTATACTTAGGAACATACATGTACATACATATATTCATGTGACGGTGAAACAAAGAGGCCATGGGTTTAAAGGAGAGTGAGGAGGGACATATGGGAGGACCTGAATAAAGGAAAGGGAAGGGAGAAGTGTTGTAATTAAATTATAATCTCATTAGAACAGGAAGAAGGGGTTCTTGTATGTCCTCTGAGTGTCCTTCATGGATGTCCTTCCTGAAGTCATCTCAGCCTTCACATGCTAAGTCCTCCACAGACACAGACCGAGGACTCCAGAGAAGCTGCACAGTGACTTTCTAACACAGAGTTTTATCAGCAAAGACACCTTCCTGGACAGGAAGGAAGAACATGAGAGAGGGCAGTGAAGGACATGGGACATGGAAGGCCAAGGAGGTGGCAGAAGAGGATAGAGACAGCAATAAGGGAGGGGTGCACAAGAGTAACAGACAATGGGATGAAAGAATGAAAACCCTGGAGCCAAATCCGTGACTTTTTATGAGAATTAAAAATTAAATTGAAAATAACATTTAAATGAATAAAGAAAGTGATCTGCTCAGATAC
The DNA here is from genome assembly GCF_011064425.1 of Rattus rattus. NCBI lineage: Eukaryota > Metazoa > Chordata > Mammalia > Rodentia > Muridae > Rattus > Rattus rattus. The sequence goes on along the minus strand of NC_046158.1, from coordinate 84,270,636 downwards.
AGTTCAAGGAACTAGTGAGAACAGGTACTCATGAGGACTCGGGCCTGTTGGCTACAAAGGGAGTTTGGCATGGAAGTATGAGCACAAGGGACACAGATTTCTAAGAGTGAGTCACCAAAGCAGAGTTGTGAGGCATCAAACTTGTGAGTCAACAAGACTGCCTTGTGAGTCGGTGACAAGGATGTGGGAAGTAGGGTCACAAAGCCTGACTGGGATGCTTGGGTGAGACCTACACAGCACGGAGTGATGAATCACGTGTCACACTAAGAAAAGTGTTTCCTAAGACCAGCTTCCTCTATGTTGGTAATAAGGTGAGTCAGTCATGGCTCAGCAGGTACAACTTGAGTTTGAGTCCCATAGCCCACAGAGGGAGGAGAGAATCAAGCATTTGTCCTCTGACTCCCACACCTGCACTGTGAAGCACTCACATGAAAAATTAATAACTAAAAATCAAAGCTTGTAACAAGGATAAATGAGTTTAGGCAGTCAATGAGGCTTTGTTCTGGAATGAACTCAACGATTCCCTTATTCTGATGCAGAGCACGTGATGCAGAGCCCTTTTCCACACTGAATTCCCAGGTTGGACAGGAAGGGTCAGGAGAAGGGGTTTAACAAGGACCTCTATGCACAGCACTGGTGAAACTAGTATTGTTGGTGAAGTCACCATAGATAAGTGTGCAACAAGAACTGGAGATGGAAAGAAGTATCTGCGGTGGACCTTAGGCTTGACCTCCTTCAGGCCATTGCTCGTCACCTACTAGAACTTGGTAGGCTAGACAGCAAGAAGAGATGCGCCATGGGGGAGAGATCGTGTACAAACGGGGTCACTGACGGGCAGGGATGAGGGTCGCAGAGAACAAATTATTACTCAGCTTGTCAGGGCATGCACTCTCTGAGAACTGTGGAAAAATCCCGTCAGCAAGGTAACAGTCCACAGATGGAGCGTAGATGACTTGAAAGGACGGCACATGGAGATCCAACAGAAACCATTTCCCTGGCTCAGAATGACTCAGTGTTTACCTTGATAGAGCATGGCGAATTAAATAAATAAATGAAAAAGGGAGGGAGGGAGGGAGGGAGGGAGGGAGGGGGGAAAAGAAAGAAGGAGCAATTCTAAGATAATGTCCTTTCAAAAATCATCTCACTGAAACTACATCACTGCTAGTAGATGAAAGTGATGGTTCGAGTTCTGGTTCTATTCACTTATTAGAAAACTAATTAAACACTGTGCCTTCAAGTGACCAAGTTTCAGAAACTCCTCTGAGTCCCCTGCGTGGACTCCACACTACTGCAGGAGGGGGAGTGCTGGGGGCGGGGGCTGCGGTCACAGAGCACTGGTCCCTGTCTGGCCACAGTGATTACTTACAGAGTCTCTCTGGGAGCATCCCCTGTTATTACAGCAGCATTTCCCAGCTGCCTCCCCTTTGGTTCTTTCCCTTGCTTCTCCTCTTCAAAATCTGCTGCAGGTTTATTCACGGCAAGCTTGCCCCCGCACGCAAGGTCACTTTGAACTTCTAAAACAAGAGCTGAGAAGAAATGGACAAGTTGCAAAGACTTATATACTCATGACTGTAGATCACGGGGAATATGAAATACACATTCACACAAGGGTAAAACATTCAGCCGTTGGGAACTCCTTAAACTGAAAAGTTGGTCTTTATTTAACAGGATGCTTGCCAATTATTTCCCCTCAAGATATTGTTAGACAAAAGTACTAATAATAGGCATTTCCAAGCTTAATTTAATTGTTCTCTATTCTAATTATTCAAATAAGATATATATGTGTATATATGTATATGTGTATATATAGATATATAGGTGTGTGTGTGTGTGTGTGTGTGTGTGTGTGTGTGTGTGTGTGTCTTAGATTGTTCTCTGTGGCTCAACTATGAAAGTCAATACTGTGAAAGATGCATGTGAAACCCCTTGGTGCTAAATAAGTGTGTGGGGTCATGGCTTTTCCTTACTCTGATGAGGGAACATGGGATCTCACAAGGAAAAGTGAGATGCTATAGAGAACAGAGAAAGCACAAAGGCAGAAGTGGGGGTAGAGGCTGGCAGGCAGAAGCCAAGTGCATGCTGTTTCTCTGAAGCCGTCTCTCTTTCTTTCTTTCTTTTTTTTGTTTTTAATTTTAGACAAGGCTTCCTTCAAGGAACTGGGACTCACCGAAGAGAATAATCTAGCTGGCCAGTTGGTCTGTCTTTGCTATCCCGGTGCTGGGATCACAAGTTCTTGCCATTACACTCGACTGTTCACAAGAGTACTACCAATGGCTAACAGTCTGCTGACCGGGCTCTCTCCCCAAACGTCAGTGACAGTTTTTGACACTCAAATGCCATACTATCCTAAGATGACAACCACGTAATTCACAATGCACACTTTCCCACAAGCCTTTCCCTCCCACTTAGTGTACAAGAGTTGAAGTTCAGGGTTGACCTGTTGGGGACAGAGGTAAAAGTAGACCTATTTCACCATCTTGCCTCACTGTGGAAATGCTAGGGAAACATCAGGACTCTGTGGCATGATCTCTCATGGTTACATGCATATGGGTTTGGCTTTCTGAAGATGCAGCTATGACCTATGATTTGCCAACATGCTTTCTGGCAGCTTCCTAAATTGGTTGATAAATAAGAGTGAGATGGCTCTCTAGCTAAGACTTCAGAGGTAACCCAGAGGCCACTGCCTGGCTTCAGAAAGCAAGACAGAGCAGGAAGCAGGCTTAGCCAGGCAGGAAGAACAGAGGCACTCAAAATACTATCTGGGCCAAATGAATGAATACAAGTTACCCCAGACATAGACTCCAGCCTAGGAGCCCAGACACAAGAGGATCTAGATCCTAAATTTTTTCCTCTCAGCCAATTGGGGCTCTGCAAACCGAGAAGTCCTAAATCCCTCCCTAAGAGATTGATTACATAAACAGATGGTATAACATTAAAACATGATTGGACATTTAATCCTTTTTCCTTGATGAGAATGCATGGGGCTCACAAATACCTATATAACTGTAAAAGAGAAAAGAGATTATGTTGAGTTTTTAAAATCTCTTTGCTCTTGCAAAGTATATTAGTAACAAAACATGCACCCTGTTAAATATACTTTAATAAATGAGGCTAAAGAGCTAAATAGCAAAATGCTTGCTTAAATAAACATAATTTTTTTAATAGAAAGCAATATCATGAGGTATGTTAGGACATCAAAGTTAGATAACTTCAAAGCTTACCTTCCGCCTTGTGCATGCTGCAAAAGGTTTTAATCTTGGAAATGTCTAACTCAAGGCTCCTTAGGAAGACTTGCTTTTTTTGTTGAGCAATGGAGAGGTCAGGATTGATCCAGTGCTCTCCACATGAAACATATACCTATCAACGACATGAGTTGGGAGATGGTGTGTAAGGAGTCGAAGCACCTTAATATAGGAACTGTTGTAGCAACTGGAACACTGTACAGTGGGAGAATGGCCAACACGCAGTGTCATGGGATACCACCCAGTAATGAGAAAGAAGGAACTGCTGAGAAAGGCCGTGATTCTGCAGAGCACATGGAGGGAGGCAAAGTCTAAACTTTGTGTTGTCAGACACCAGGCCTCGTCCATGTTTGCCAGTGGATGCTCGCTTTTCACACAACACAGAGCGGCAAAAGCGAGTGCCTCACACCGTTCGCGCCACTCCTATTCGTCTGGAGTCACTTATAAATAAAAAGGTTTTCAGATAAGTTTTCTAAGATCGGAGCAAAGAGAGGACCGAAATGCAGGTGTAGTCAAAGGCTGCCAAACTGTGACAATGGCCAGTGTGGGCTGCTGGGCCTTTCTGTAAGTGCAGCTTTACTGGGGAAGAGGCTTGCCCATTTGCTGGAATGCAGTCGATTGCTGGTGCTTCAGTGGAGACCACACAGTCACTGCAGCCTAAGATCTTCACTAACAGCCCCTTCCTGGAAAAGAGATCAAGGTCCCTTGTATAAATGGACTTGTAGTATACATAAACACGAAAATATTAATGTAGGCTAGAGACCTGGGTAGCAGTTCAGAACATGTACCACGCATGCAGGGCTAGGATCCCAGCATCCACAATGAACTCATCGCCACCTGTAAATTTGCTCAAGGAGATACAGCACCTTCTTATGGATTCCAGAGGAACTGTACATATGTGTACAAATCCACAGAGAGACAACACACAGACACACAGACACACTGACAAATCCATGTTTTCTATTTGTATGCACATGCTTTTAAGGCTGGTCACTTTGAATTAGATAACCAATAGGGACACATCCCTGGGAGAGGCTAATTCTCCCTCTCACAGCAGTCATTAGTTGTCTGAAGTTCCTTGTCCAGGCACAGGATCCCATGAAATTGTTCTTCCATGTTAACATGTCAGGTGACACTGCCTTTGCTCTGGTTTTGTTTATGCATATGCACATAAAAATCCATATTCGTATTAACAATAATTGTAGAGAGAAGCTCTATTTTGGTGTTATTTTTCATTTCCTTTGGATTTTTTTATTTATTTACATTTCAAATGTTATCCCCTTTCCTGGTTTCCCACCCATAGATCCCCTATCCCATTCCCCTGCCCCCTTCTTCTATGAGGGTGTTCTCCCACCCATCCACTCACCCCTTAACACCTCCCCGCCCTGACATTCCCTTATACTGGGAGATCCAGCCTGGGCTGGACCAAGGGCTTCTCCTCCCATTGGTGCCCAACAAGGCACCATGACTCCTTGGCTACATATGGAGCTAAAGCCATGGGTCTGTCCATGTGTACTCTCTGGATGGTGGTTTAGTCCCTGGGAGCTCTGGTTGGTTGGTATTGTTGTTCTTATGGGGTTGTAAACCCCTTCAGCTCCCTCAATCTTTTCTCTAACTCCTCCAATGGGCACCCTGTTCTCAGTTCAATGGTTGGCTGTGAACATTCCCCTCTGTATTGTCATGCTCTGACAGAGCCTCTCAGGAGACAGCTATATCAGGCTCCTGTCAGCATGCACTTCTTGGGATCCCCAATAGAGACTGGGTTTAGTGGCTGTATGTAGATGGGCTGGATCCCCAGGTGGGGTAGTCTCTGAATGGGCATTCCCTCAGTCTCTGTTCCAATCTTTGTCTTCTATGAATATTTTTATCCCCCCTTCTAAGAAAGACTGAAGCATCCACACTTTGGTTGTCCTTCTTCTTGAGCTTCATGCGGTCTGTGGATTGTATCTTGGGTAATCTGAGCCTTTGGACTAACATTCATGTATCAGTGAGTGTATACCATGTGTGTTTTTATTTTTAAATTGGGTTACCTCACTCACAATGATATTTTCTAGTTCCATCCATTTGCCTATGAATTTCATGGTGTGCAGCTTTCAGACTCTCAAGAGGTCCTTAGATTACAAAGCACTACCTTTTGGTTTTGGTTTGCTTTGGTCTTGTCTGCCTGTTTGTGTGTGTGTGTGTGTGTGTGTGTGTGTGTGTGTGTGTGTGTGTGTGTGTGTGTGTGTGTGTGTGTGTGTGCATGGTCCATGTCCAACTTCAAGACTTGGTAATATATTATGAGCTTTGTTCTTTGTTCAGAGAGCTTCAGGCATCAGTCAGGGCAAGCAATGTTTTTTGTTTTATTTTGTTTTTGTTTTTGTTTTTTTGTCTAAACTAATAACTCTAATTTCACAATGGGGGAAAAGACTAGGTTGTGTAAGACCTTCTATTTCTCAGCTCACTCTAGGTTCCAACTAGAGTTTAAAAAAAACAACCAATGGCATATTTGTTTGATGCTGTTGAAGTGGACATATTGTAAAGAAAGTTAAGAAAGCTTATTTCAAAAAAAACAAGGAAGTCAGGAAATTAGTCATTTAGTAAATAAACAAATAATTATATTGTATAGATTTCAAAAATATTCAAGTGTCTAATTCTTCAGCAACAGAGGTAGAAATCAGAAGTGAATAATTAGCCTGCCTTAGGTTCTGTGCTGGAGAAAAGGGTATCTTTGAAAAAAGGCTCAATAAACATATATTTATTTATCGTATTTAGTCATGCAGGTCCAGCCCACTGCCTAGGAAGGCAGCAATGCTATTGATTAGCATTTGATGTTTTTCTCCATCCTTATTAAATTGGGTATTCCTTATTTACATTTCAAATGTTATTTCCTTTCCCAGTTTCCAGGCCAACATCCCCCTAATCCCTCCACCTCCCCTTCTATATGGGTGTTCCCCTCCCCGTCCTCCCCCCCCCACTACCATCCTTCCCCCAAGAATCCTTTTCACTGGGGGTCCAGATTTGGCAGGACCATGGGCTTCCCCTTCCACTGGTGCTCTTACTAGGCTATTCATTGTTACTTATGCGGTTGGAGCCCAGGGTCAGTCCATGTATAGTCTTTGGGTAGTGGCTTAGTCCCTGGAAGCTCTGGTTGGTTGGCATTGTTGTTCATATGGGGTCTCAAGCCCCTTCAATCTCTTTCAGTCCTTTCTCTGATTCCTTCAACGGGGGTCCCGTTCTCAGTTCAGTGGTTTGCTGCTGGCATTCGCCTATGTATTTGCCATATTCTGGCTGTGTCTCTCAGGAGAGGTCTACATCCGGTTCCTGTCAACTTGCACTTCTTTGCTTCATCCATCTTATCTAGTTTTGGTGGCTGTATATGTATGGGCCACATGTGGGGCAGGCTCTGAATGGGCGTTCCTTCAGCCTCTGTTCTAAACTTTGCCTCCCTATCCCCTCCTAAGAGTATTCTTGTTCCCTTTTTAAAGAAGGAGTGAAGCATCTGCACTTTGGTCATACTTCTTGAGTTTCATGTGTTCTGTGCATCTAGGGTAATTTGAGCTTTTGGGCTAATAACCACTTATCAGTGAGTGCATACCATGTGTGTTTTTCTGTGATTGGGTTACCTCACTCAGGATGATATTTTCCAGTTGCATTCATTTGCCTATGAATTTCATAAAGTCATTGGTTTTGGTAGCTGAGTAGTATTCCATTGTGTAGATGTACCACATTTTCTGTATCCATTCCTCTGTTGAAGGGCATCTGGGTTCTTTCCAACTTCTGGCTATTATAAATAAGGCTGCGATGAACATAGTGGAGCACGTGTCTTTTTTATATGATGGAGCAACTTTTGGGTATATGCCCAAGAGAGGTATAGCTGGGTCCTCAGGTAGTTCAGTGTCCAATTTTCTGAGGAACCTCCAGACTGATTTCCAGAATGGTTGTACCAGTCTGCAATCCCACCAACAATGGAGGAGTGTTCCTCCTTCTCCACATCCTTGCCAGCACTGCTGTCACCTGAGTTTTTTACCTTAGCCATTCTGACTAGTGTGAGGTGTAATCTCAGGGTTGTTTTGATTTGCATTTCCCTTATGACTAAAGATGTTGAACATTTCTTTAGGTGCTTCTCAGCCATTCGACATTGCTCAGCTGTGAATTTTTTGTTTAGCTCTGAACCCCATTTTTTAATAGGGTTATTTGTCTCTCTGCAGTCTAACTTCATGAGTTCTTTGTATATTTTGGATATAAGCCCTCTATCAGTCTTAGGATTGGTAAAGATCTTTTCCCAATCTGTTGGTTGCCGTTTTGTCCTAACCACAGTGTCCTTTGCCTTACAGAAGCTTTGCAGTTTTATGAGATCCCATTTGTGGATTCTTGATCTTAGACCATAAGCCATTGGTGTTTTGTTCAGGAAATTTTCTCCAGTACCCATGTATTCGAGATTCTTCGCCACTTTTCTTCAATTAGTTTGAATGTACCTGGTTTGATGTGGAGGTCCTTGATCCACTTGGACTTAAGCTTTGTACAGGGTGATAAGCATGGATCGATCTGCATTCTTCTACATGCTGACCTCCAGTTGAACCAGCACCATTTGCTGAAAATGCTATCTTTTTTCCATTGGATGGTTTTGGCTCCTTTGTCAAAAATCAAGTGCCCATAGGTGTGTGGGTTCATTTCTGGGTCTTCAATTCTATTCCACTGGTCTATCTGCCTGCTCTGTACCAATACCATGCAGTTTTTATCACTATTGCTCTGTAATATTGCTTGAGTTCAGGGATAGTGATTCTCCCTGAAGTCCTTTTATTGTTGAGGATAGCTTTAGCTATCCTGGGTTTTTTTGTTATTCCAGATGAATTTGCAAATTGTTCTGTCTAACTCTCTGAAAAAATTGGATTGGAATTTTGATGGGCATTGCATTGAATCTGTAGATCGCTTTTGGTAAAATGGCCATTTTTACTATCCATGAGCGTGGGAGATCTTTCCATCTTCTGAGATCTTCTTCAATTTCTTTCTTCAGAAGCTTGACATTCTTACCATGCAGATTTTCACTTGCTTGGTTAAAGTCACGAGGTATTTTATATTATTTGGATCTATTATGAAGGGTGTCATTTCCCTAATTTCTTTCTCAGCTTGCTTCTCTTTTGTGTAGAGGAAGGCTACTTATTTATTTAAGTTAATTTTATACCCAGCCACTTTGCTGAAGGTGTTTATCAGGTTTAGTAGTTCTCTGGTGGAAATTTTAGAATCACTTAAATATACTATCATATCATCTGCAAATAGTGATATTTTGACTTCTTCCTTTCCAATCTTATCCCTTTGATCTCCTTTTGTTGTCTGATTGCTCTGGCTGGGACTTTGAGAACTATATTGAATAAGTAGGGAGAGAGTGGGCAGCCTTGTCTAGTCCCTGATTTTAGTGGATTGCTTCAAGTTTCTCTCCATTTAGCTTAATGTTAGCTACTAGTTTGCTGTATATGGTGTTTACTATGTTTAAGTATGGGCCTTGAATTCCTGTTCTTTCCAGGACTTTTATCATGAAGGGGTGTTGAATTTTGTCAAATGCTTTCTCAGCACCTAATGAAATGATCATGTGGTTTTATCTTTCAGTTTGTTTATATAGTGGATTATGTTGATGGTTTTCCATAAATTAAACCATCCCTGAATCCCTGGAATGAAGCCTACTTGATCATGATGGATGATTGTTTTGATTTGCTCTTGGATTCGGTTTGCCAGAATTTTATTGAGTATTTTTGTGTCGATATTCATAAGGGAAATTGGTCTGAAGTTCTCTTTCTTTTTTGGGTCTTTGTGTGGTTTAGGTATAAGAGTAATTGTGGCTTCATAGAAGGAATTCGGTAGTGCTCCGTCTGTTTCAATTTTGTGGTATAATTTGGATTGTATTGGTACGAAGTCTTCTATGAAGGTCTGGTTGAATTCTTCACTGAACCCATCTGGACCTGGGCTCTTTTTGGTTGGGAGACTTTTAATGACTGCTTCTAATTCTTTAGGAGTTATGGGGTTGTTTAAATGGTTTATCTGTTCCTGATTTAACTTTGGTACCTGGTATCTGTCAAGGGAATTGTCCATTTCCTCCTGATTTTCAAGTTTTATTGAATATAGGCTTTTGTAGTAGGATCTGATGATTTTTTTTAATTTCCTCTGGCTCTGTTGTTATGTCTCCCTTTTCATTTCTGATTTTGTTAATTTGGACACACTCTGTGTCCTCTGTTTAGTCTGGCTAAGGGTTTATCTATCTTGTTGATTTTCTCAAAGAACCAGATTTTGGTTCTGTTGATTCCTTATATAGTCCTTTTTGTTTCTACTTGATTGATTTCAGCTCTGAGTTTGATTATTTCCTGCCGTCTACTCCTCCTGGGTGTATTTGCTTCTTTTTGTTCCAGGGCTTTTTAGGTGTGCTGTCAAGCTGCTGACATATGCTCTCTCCTGTTTCTTTCTGCAGGCACTCAGAGCTATGAGTTTTCCTCTTAGCACAGCTGTCATTGTGTCCCATAAGTTTGGGTATGTTGTACCTTCATTTTCATTAAATTCTAAAAAGTCTTTAATTTCTTTCTTTATTTCTTCCTCGACCAGGATATCGTTGAGTACAGCATTGTTCAACTTCCATGTATATGTGGGCATTCTTTCCTTACTGTTATTGAAGACCAGCTTTAGCCCGCAGTCATCTGTTAGGATGCATGGTATTATTTTATCTTTCTGTATCTGTTGAGGCCTATTTTATGACCAATTATATGGTTAATTTTGGAGAAAGTGCCATGAGGTGGTGAGAAGAAGGTATATCCTTTTGTTTTAGGATAGAATGTTCTATAAATATCTGTTAAGTCCATTTGGTTCATGACTTCTCTTAGTTTGTCTATGTCTCTGTTTAATTTCTGTTTCCATGATCAGTCCATTGGTGAGAGTGGGGTGTTGAAATCTCCTACTATTATTGTGTGAGGTGCAATGTGTGCTTGGAGCTTTAGTAAGATTTCTTTTATGTATGTAGGTGCCCTTGTATTTGGAGCATAGATATTTAGGATTGAGAATTCATCTTGGATTTTTCCTTTGATGAGTATGAAGTGTTCTTCCTTATCTTTTTTGATGACTTTTGGTTGAAAATTGATTTTACTCGATATTAGAATGGCTACTCCAGCTTGCTTCTTCAGACCATTTGCTTTGAAAGTTGTTTTCCAACCTTTCACTCTGAGGTAGTGTCTGTCTTTGTCTCTGGGGTGTGTTTCCTGTAGGCAGCAAAATTCTGGGTCCTCATTGCGTATCCAGTTTGTTAATCTGTGTCTTTTTATTGGGGAATTGAGTCTATTGATGTTGAGAGATATTAAGGAATAGTATTTGTTGCTTTCTGTAATATTCATATTTGGATGTGAGATTATGTTTGTGTGCTTGTCTTCTCTTTATTTTGTTGCAAGATGATTAGTTTCTTGCTTTTTTTCTAGGGTGTGGCTTGCCTCCTTATATTGGGCTTTACCATTTATTATCCTTTGTAGGGCTGGATTTGTAGAAAGATATTGTGTAAATTTGGTTTTGTCATGGAATATCTTGGTTTCTCCATCTATGTTAATTGAGAGTTTTGCCGGATACAGTAACCTTGGCTGGCATTTGTGTTCTCTTAGGGTCTGTATGACATCTGTCCAGAATCTTCTGGCTTTCATATGCTCTGGTGAGAAGTCTGGTGTCATTCTGATAGGTCTACTTTATATGTCACTTGACCTTTTCCCCTTACTGCTTTTAATATTCTTTATTTGTTTTGTGCATTTGGTGTTTTGACTATTATGTGACGGGAGGAATTTCTTTTCTGATCCAATCTATTTGGAGTTCTGTAGGCTTCTCGTATGTTTATGGGCATCTCTTTCCTTAGGTTAGGGAAGTTTCTTCTATGATTTTGTTGAAGATATTTACTGGTCCTTTGAGTTGGGAGTCTTCACTCTTTTCTATACCTATTATCCTTAGGTTTGATCTTCTCATTGTGTCCTGGATTTCCTTTATGTTTTTGGCCAGTAGCTTTTTCTGTTTTACATTATCTTTGATAGTTGTGTCGATGATTTCTATGGAATCTTCTGCTACTGAGATTCTGTCTTCTATCTCTTGTATTCTGTTGGTGATGCTTGTATCTATGGCCCTTTGTCTCTTCCTTTGGTTTTCTATATCCAGGGTTGTCTCCCTTTGTGCTTTCTTTATTGTTTCTATTTCCATTTTCAATTGCTTCACCTGTTTGATTGTTTTCCTGTAATTCTTTCAGGGATTTTTGTGTTTCCTCTATAAAGGCTTCTACTTGTTTACTTGTGTTTTCCTGCATTTCTCCAAGGGAGTTCTTTATGTGTTTCTTAAAGTCCTCCATCATCATGATCAAATGTGATTTTAAATCTAGATCTTGCTTTTCTGGTGTGTTTGGATATTCAGTGTTTGCTTTGGTGGGAGAATTGGGTTCCAATAATGCCATGTAGTCTTGGTTTCTGTTGCTTGGGTTCCTGTGCTTGCCTCTTGCTATCAGGTTGTCTCTGGTATTACCTTGTTTTGCTATTTCTGACAGTGGCTTGACCGTCCTATAGGCCTGTGTGTCAGGAGTGCTGTAGACCTGTTTGCCTGTTTTCTTTCAGTCAGTTATGGGAACAGAGTGTTCTGCTTTTGGCGTGCAGTCAATCCTGTCCACTGGCTTTCAGCTGTCCCTGTGGGTGGGAATCAGAAGGGCCTGCCCCTACTTCTCCTGGGTCCCTGTGCGCAGCGGGGCCCTGATGGTGGTAGGCACTTTCCTATAGAGTCAGAAATGTGGGCAGAGAGAGGTCTCCACTGGTTTCCCAGGTGTGTCTGCCCCTCTAAAGGTGTAGCTCTCCCTCCCACAGAATTTGGGTGCAGGGAGCTGTTTGACCGGATCCGTTTGGATCTGTGTGCAGTCTGGACTGCAGGGCTCCTGCAACTTGATTGCCCCTATCTTCCTGTGCCCAGAGGCCCTATACAGTTTCCTCTTGGGCCAGGGAAGTGGGCAAAGGTGGGCAGAAGTGGTGGTCTCTCCTCCCCTGAAGTCTCAGGATTGCCCACATGTCTGGGTGATTATCTCTCTCTCCCACGGGATTTGGGAGCAGGGAGCTGGGATAAGCAAGTTTCGGGCGCCAGCTAGAAACCGTAATTTTCCAGTCCCAGAGGAATTTTGACTTTGTGTGTCCTGAGTCCACCAGGCAGGTCACTTGGAGCAGAAAACTTGGTCTTCCCTCTGGTCTTGGGCCTGAAGTCATTCCTCGGGGCTAGGTTTCAGCTCCCCATGAGGGCAGCAACCAGAAGGGCCTGCCCCTACTTCTGGGTCCCTGTGCGCAGGGCACCCTGATGGGGCTAAGTGTTTTCCTCTAGAGTCAGAAATGTGGGCAGAGTGTAGTCTCCTCTGGTTTCCCAGGCGTGTCTGCCCCTCTGAAGGTCTAGCTCTCCTTCCCACAGGATTTGGGTGCAGGGAGCTGTTTGATTGGGCGCATTTGATGTTTTTGATGACTGACTCCTTCGTGGGAATTCTAGAAAGAATATGAATGGCAAGCCTAGAAGCCTCACATTGAAGGATGTTTCCCTTTACTTATGCTCATTGATTAAATTTCCAGTTCCACACCCTGCCTCAGTTACCAGTTCATCTCTCAGTAGGTCTTCCAGGGAAAAAAGTTCCTTCCCTTTTTCACTGAAAAGTCTCCGAGCAGCAGAAGGTAAATTCAAAACTTTGGTGCACCTGTAACAAGAGACATATAACTTGATTATGCATACATAAAGCTTCAGTGGTAAAGTAAAAGAGCAGAAGGAACCAAAGCCTGGCCATTAGTGGTGACTCAAGAATGAGGCCCTAGGTTCAGTCTTTTAACTCTCAGTTCCTGTCTCTGGTTTATGGACTAGATGGGAGACCTACAACATAACCTGAGGTTCAGAAAATGCCATGGAGGAGGGGGCAGGAGGATTGTAAGAGTCAAAGAACAGAACACACACTAAGATAGTGTTGTCCAGACACAGTCATGATGCTGCATCATCAATAGCATGGTTGCTTAAACCATACCTGCATAACGAATGACCACACCAATTAACATGCATACCTGCATAATGAATGACTACACCAAATAACATGCATACCTGCATAATGAATGACCACACCAATTAACATGCATACCTGCATAATGAATGACCACACCAATTAACATGAATACCTGCATAATGAATGACCACACCAATTAACATGCCAACATGGATGTGAGGAGTTCCAGAAGACACCCCCCCCCCAGATGAAGAGTTACTGGCTATCCATGGCTGATGAGCATTTTCTCCAGAGATGGGCCCCACAGATAGGCTATTTAATCCCAAGTTTAGTCATCACAAATCATAAACACATGTTCATATGAGAAACACTAACGGGACTCAGAAGGCGTGTGTGTGTGTGTGTGTGTGTGTGTGTGTGTGTGTGTGTGTGTAAGAAGAATAATTACAGAAGAACAGAGAAGAAAGCTCATAAACTTGACAGAAGAGAAGAGGAGTTGGGGGGAGAAGGAAGGTGGACATGAAATATAGGTTGGGGGATCTGACGAGCCTGGAAAGAAGAGATGAGCAGCTTGAAGGTGTTTGGGATTCTGGGATAACAAACCTGAGTTTCTATTCACGGGCAGCAGGAGGTATTGGAGCATAGGCGTCTATTCACTGAAGATATTGGAGCATAGGTGTCTATTCACTGAAGATATTGGAGCATAGGCGTGTTGCCCTTAGCCATACCTAAACCCTAGGGAAGGAGAAATAGGGCTAACAGATGTGCTGGGCATCCTAAACAGTGCGGTAGTTATGAAGAATGTCTTGTCATACGCTGCTGATACTAACAGGTACCACTGTGTGAGTTAGAGATGACTCTGTGTTCCTTAGCAAGACTCGTATGAGGAGCAGTTCTAACTCATATTTCCTACCTCGGCTTGCAGCAAATAAGGAGACCAGTTATTTCTTTGAGGGGGATCTTGAAAAGAAATAAGCCAGTAAGAAGTACATCATCTCATCTCCAGTTGGTGGACCAGCTGATACTGAGTGAGCTCCCCCACTCACAGCAGCTGGTGGGATCACCCTGCTTCTTCTGCTTGATACCAAAAGAGCTACACCAATACCATCTCACTTCCCTGGACATCTGTGAACTTACAGTGCAGCCTGTGGTCTGCCAGCTTCTGGTCCCTCACTCATAGTTTTCTAGAGTGAATGTTCACCTGTTGCATGTTGCTTTATGAGAGTTGGCTCACAGAGGAGGACTGGGTGGCTAATTACTCTTCCCTTATCCTTTACCCTGTTTTGGAGTCCTAGTTTTAGTGCTGAATTTGACCCATCTGGGAAGGTTGTGGAGGGTTAAGGTAAGGAGTTTTCTGTGCACTCTTTTTCTCTTACCAGTTCGAAGCTAGCCAACATTAAAGCACGGAGCAAAGAGTGACTGGTTTCTAAAACCTAATAATGAGTGTGTCTTCTGAAGGCAGATCACCTAGAGTCAAATGTCTTACTCTTGTTTCTGGAATTTCCAATTGAATTTTGAGATTGTATAGTTTTGACTTCCTATTACATCACAAGTGAGTGTGCACGCACGTGCACGCGTGCATGCGCAGACACACACATACACAACACACACACACACACACGATTAAATTGTCTATAATCATTGTATTTACAAGTTATATAAAGATATGTTTTTGTGCTATGGGGTAAGCATGGCCACTCAAGCATTCACACACAAAACACCTTTGCATTTCAAAGAGTAAGTAAACATTTACCTCTCCAAAAGATGGTGAAATTCAATCTGGTATCTTTCTGTTTCAGAATAGTTCATGGCATGGCTTTTCTCTTTCCTTTCAGCATTAACATTTCTGAAACAAATAATTTGAGATGCACTCATGGTACTTGACATTTGATTAGCCTCAGCATGTCTTAATAGCATATCCTAACGGGTGGATAAGTGGTGAGACCTAAACTTATTACGGTTTGTTCCCAATAATCTACCTCTTTTTAAAAGACAAAATTTCAAATTTTAACGTACTTAAATATTAAACTTCACATTTCATAATTAAATAAAAATTCATACTGTATACTCGATGATATAGCATGTTAAATAAACATGTATTCTTTGAGAGATTTATGTAAGAAAATCTATCTGCATTAATTCATTCCTTTTCTTACAGTGCTAAACACTCTGAAATGTAAATTTCTTTACTTCAAAAAACAGAGTGTTGAGGCTTGCCCCTCTAGCATAGCTGCAGCCATTTTGTTCCATGCCTGCCAGCCATTTTGTATTGTTGCTATAATATGTCTGTCTCAGTCATTGATACAGAAAAATAACTTGTCTCAGAGCAGGGGCATGCTGTCCCCATAACCTATTATGTTCTGTATGTTATGCGGTTTGCTAATCTTATGAAACTCCACAAGCATAAGCTTTACTTAGGACCCCTCAAATTAAAGGTCAATATGAACTGTTATGTCTAAAGTAGCTTGAGTTAGGGCCAACCACCTGACGTCACCTCCAGCACCTGTCTATGAGCTCACTGTGAGTTTTACAGTTTTAGCGTTTATAAACTGGCACTGAGAAATATATAGGGTTGGTAGTTTTCAGAGCTATAGGCCCCGATTGTTAAGTCTTGGGGTATCCCAATAAGCTATCCCAGTCTGACTGAGATTGGGGTCTGTGTGGTTTGCGAGGCGACTCCTGGACCCTAACAAGAGATGACAAATTTTCCCTGTAATGTTTTGTTTACTTCCATTATGAATCTATATCTAAACAAATTTTAAACAATGATGATCAGAATAAGAATGCTTGATTGGAATATAGCTTTATTCCAATTTTCAAGTGAGTGAATTTTTCTGTGCAGTTTTTTTTTTTTTTTTTTTGGTCCTTTTTTTTTTTTTTTCGGAGCTGGGGACCGAACCCAGGGCCTTGCGCTTCCTAGGCAAACGCTTTACCACTTAGCTAAATCCCCAACCCCCAACTTCTGTGCAGTTTTAATAACTGGTATATTTTAGGAAATGAAAAATGGATTAAATACAGCTGATTATTCATTTGTGGGCACTGCTTTGGTGCCTACTGTAGGTCTTTAATGGTGACATTAAAGGGGTTCTCTAATGGTTTATTTCTTGATGTGACAAAGCAGAAAGCGCACATACTGAGTGAGGAAGCAACAGGACAGCGTGTGATCATGGTACAGAGAGGCAGGTGATGTCCTCGGGTTTTGTAGATGCTTGAACCAATACCAACAGGAGTCTCTCAAAACCAACCACAGTGAGCTGTTGTGTGGCTGAAGGATGCTGTGGCCAGAGCAAGGCAGTGCTAAAATGGATTTCTATCAATATTTCACATACGTGTGTGTGTGTGTGTGTGTGTGTGTGTGTGTGTGTGTGCCCACGCATGTATGTATACAGTCACAATAGTTCAACATTTTATAAATAAATAAATTTACATTTCATGTTAATGAGAGCAAAGTATCCCATGTGTTAGTAGAATCTTTTCTTCTGAAAAATATTTAGCTTGGATCTATTAATGGAAGCCTAATATTTTGTCCAACTTTGATATGCCATTACACAGACTCCAGTGTGTCTCTTCTGGAGATGGGCCACATGACCATTCTCTTGAGTTAGCTGTGTCTTTTTTGTTACTTTGTTTCATTAATTAATTGTTTGTTTACTTTACTTCCTGATTGAAGCCTCCTCTCAGTCCCCCTCACATCCCCTCCTCAACACCTCCCTCCTCTTCTCCTCTGTGAAGGGAGAGGACCCCACCCTGGCATGTCAAGTCACTACAGGACTAGTTGCATTCTCTCCCACTGAGTCCAGACAAGGTAGCCCAGTTAGGGGAATGGGATTCACAGACAGGCAACAGATTTAGGGACAGCCCCTGCTGCAGTTGTTGGTAGACCTTCATGAAGACTGAACTTCTGCTACATATTTGCGGGGGTGTAGGGCTAGGTCCAGCCCATGCTTGCTCTTTGCTTGGTGGTTTGGGAACCCCCCAAAGGGTCTAGGTTAGTTGACTAGGTTAGTCTTCTTAAGGAGTCCCCATCCCCTTTGAGTCCCTCACTTCTTCTTCCAACTCTTCCACAAGATGTCTTGAGCTCTCCCTACTGTTTGACTGTGGATTTCTGTATTTTTCCATAGGCTGCTAGGTCAAACTCTCAGAGGACAGTTATGATGGCCTCCTATCTTCTAGTTTAACAGAGTATTAAGAGTGTCCAAGATTGACTTTTACCCATGGGATGGGTCTCAATTTGGGCCAGTCATTGGTTGGCCATTCCCCCAATCTTTGCTTCATCATTGTCCCTGAACACCTTGTAGGCAGGGCACATTTTGGATTGGTTGATGTCCTTATTCTTCCACTGGGAGTCCTCTATTTAAACCCTTTGTTAATCAGTATTTCCACACAGCTGGGGCTTTGCTGTAGATGATCATGCACCAAAGTGTCTCAGTCAGCAAAGAAACATGCATCTCTGTTTGAGAGGATTTTCTTGCCAAATGAATGCCACTGTGTTTTAATTATTTGGGCAAAAGTAATTCAGGTGGTGAGCAAAGTGGCACATTCTCTAATGTCGGAATGCTTGATGAATCAGGACACATTGTTCCTCGAGCAGAGCATTCAAAGCAATGGGCAGTTCACACTCTCTGCCAGGATAGTTGTTCAAATTTGCCAATCTCTCTAAATACTTTTGAATTCCTCGACTAAGGTGAGCACTTTCAACATAAGGTGCTAAGACGTTATCTGTGGATAAACTTATAATTACAATTAAAGGTACAAAATAAGATAAAAAGGAATAAATGTAGAAATGTGTTAACTTCGGGTGTTTAGAAAAAGTCAGACCCCTTTTAAGGGCATTGCCCTCGCATCTTACATCAAGCAGAATGAGCTAATTATGAGATGTATGCGTCAAAGATTTCAATTTCAGGCTTGACTTTACTTTGAAGATTAATTCTTTACTTTATCGTCTTTACAGGCAGTTCAGCGGACAGCCAATCTGAATGTTACTCATTGTTCAGTGATGTATGAAGTATAGTTAATCGATGTGAAGAGAGTAATATTAAACTATTATCAGCAGCCTCAGATGTCCTAAATATCTCAGAAGAAGGGTCAGGAGGTAACATCGCTGGTAATTATGAGAAACAATGTGTTTAACTCATTCTTTCCATCAAAGCTCTCCAGCAATCCAAGATTCCCTTTGTCATAAAATAGAAACATACAGCAGGTGATCTGTCTCCAGTGGTAGAGAAATGTGTGATGTGTGAGATGGTTTTATTTGAACCCAGGGTAACTTTCAACTACAGATCAACAATTTCTTAGTACTTCAGAGAACTGTGTTTCTTAACCCAAAAATGTAAGGATAATTATTACAACAATTAAACAATTTAAAAGCCAACTCTAATAAGCACGTTGTGAGTTCATTTATTTCTAGGCACACTAGTAAAACTCAAAAATGCTCGTTGAAAATACAGATGGCTGTTTAAGTCTCAGCCACTCGTTTCTGAGTTACTCTTCTGTGTGTGTTTAGATGAAAACAGAAGAGAACAATTTAAGCACTTGATATAGGAACTAAATAAAACTTTGCATATGTTTTTATCTTCAGATAGGACCCTTTATATAAATAACTGTTTACTCCAGAAAACACAAAGGCTGGAGAAGAGACTATAAAACCTGGAAAGTGTCTGCGGGGTGAGTGTGAACAGATTATTGCTCTTACTGTAATTTCCATCCAGGTGAGAATTCCGGGCCAATCACCAGGGACCTGATGTTTTTCTTGTCTCCATTCCTTAGAACCCTGAGTCGCACAGGGACATGCTGCTCTGGTGTCTTACTCTCTGGCCTCTTCATGGGAGAGCTGTTTGGGTTCAGTAGGCCTTCTATTGGCCAGTCAAACTCCTTTGGGAAGACATGAAAAATGTAAGAGTAACAAATAATATGGGTGGTTGTGTCTCTAACTGTTCTGTTAATTCTGTAGACACTTATAGGATATCTGAGCTACTCCAAAGAGTTCTAGGTTTGGGTTGGTTGTTTTGGTTATTACTTGTTTGTTTCACATAAGAAAGAAATTTAGGGATTTTTCTTAATTTAAAATTGATCAGTTTTAAAAGTATCTAATAGTTTATTTAAAAATTGATCATTTTTTAAGTATCAAAGGAAAGAAACACTCTAGAAAGTGGAAAGAAACATTCTAGAAAATGTGCTGGTTCAACTGAAGGTCAGCATGTAGTAGAATGCAAATTGACCCATTCTCAACTCCTTGTACAAAGCTCAAGTCCAAGTGAATCAAAGAGCTCCATATAAACCAGATACACTGAAACTAATAGAAGAGAATGTGGGGAAGAGCCTCGAACACATAGGCACAGGGGAAAATTCCCTGAACAGAAAACCAATGGATTATGCTCTAAGATCAAGAATACACAAATGGGACCTCACAAAACTGCAAAGCTTCTGTAAGGCGAAGGGCACTGCTAATAGGACAAGATGGCAACCAACAGATTAGGAAAAGATCTTTACCAATCCTACATTCAATAGAGGGCTAATATCCAATATGTACAAAGAACTCAAAAGGTTAGACTCCAGAGAATCAAATAATACTATTAAAATTGGAGTACAGAGCTAAACAGAATTCTCAGCTGAGGAATATCGAATGGCTGAAAAGTACCTAAACAAATGTTCAACATCCTCAGTCATAGGGAAATGCAAATCAAAACAATCCTGAGATTCCACCTCACACCAGTCAGAATGGCTAAGATCAAAAACTCAGGTAACAGCAGATGCTGGCGAGGATATGGAGGAATAGGAACACTCCTCCATTTTTGATGGGATTGCAAGTTGGTACAACCACTGTGGAAATCAGTCTGGAGGTTCCTCAGAAAATTGGACATAGTACTATCTGAGGACCTAGCTATATAATACTCCTGGGCATATACCCAAAAGATGCTCCAACATGTTTCAAGGACACAAGCTCCACTATGTTCATAGCAGCCTTATTTATAACAGCCAGAAGCTGGAAAGAACCCAGGTGTCCTTCAATAGAGGAATGGATACAGAAAACGTGGTACATTTACACAATGGAGTACTACTCAGCTATTAAAATCAATGATTACATGAAATTCTTAGGCAATTATGTTTTTTTTTTTTATTGCTCTGTAGTATAGCTTGAGTTAGGGATGGTGATTCATCCAATTCATTCATTATTGTTGAGAATGGTTTTTAATATCCTGAGGTTTTTTTGTTTTTGTTTTTTTTTTTCAGATAAATTTGAGAATTGCTCTTTCTTTCTCTGTGAAGAATTGGGATTCTGGTGGGGATTGCATTGAATTTGTAGATTGCTTTAGGTAAGTGGCCATTTTTACTATACTAATCCTGCATGGGTATGGGAGATCCTTCTATCTTCTGAGATCTTCAATTTCTTTCTTCAGAGACTTGAAGTTCTTGTCATACAGTTCTTTCACTTGCTTGGTTAGTGTCACACCGAGGTATTTTGTATTATTTGTGACTACTGCAAAGAATCTTGTTTCCCTAATTTCTTTATCAGCTTGTTTATCCATTGAGTAGAGGAAAGCTACTGATTTGATTGAGTTAATTTTGTATCTAGCCATGAGGCTGAAGTTGTTTACCAGCTGTAGGAGTTCTTGGGAGGAATTTTTTTTTGGGTCACTTATGTATACTATTATATCATCTGCAAATATTGATATCTTGATTTCCTCTTTTCCAATTTGTATCCCTTTGATCTTGTTTTGTTGCTCAATAGCTCTGGCTAGAACTTCAAGTACCATATTAAATAGATATGGGGAGAGAGAGCTGCCTTGTCTTGTCCCAATTTTAATGGGATTGCTTCAAGTTTCTCTCCATTTAGTTTGATGTTGGCTACTGGCTTGCTGTGTATTACTTTTACTATATTTAGGTATGAACATTGAATTCCTATTCTTTTCAATACCTTTAGCATGAAGGGGTGTTGAATTTTGTCAAAGGCTTTTTCAGCATCTAATGAGATGATCATGTGATTTTTTTCTTTACATTTGTTTATATAGTGGATTACATTGATGGATTTCCACATATTGAACCTCTGGGATGAAGCCTGCTTGTTCATGGTGAATGATTGCTCTGATGTGTTCTTGGATTCGGTTTGCAAGATTTATTGAGTACTTTTGCTTCAATATTCATGAGGGAAATTGATCTGAAGTTCTCTTTCTTTGTTTAGTCTTTGTGCTTTGGTGTTAGTGTAACTGTGGCTTCATAAATGTATTAGGTAGTGTACCTTCTGTTTCTATTTTATGAAATACTTTGAGAAGTATTGGTATTAGGTCTTCTTTGAAGGTCTGATAGAATTCTGCACTAAAACCATCTGCTCCTGGGGAGTTTTTGTTGGGAGACTTTTTATTACTGCTTCTTAGGGGTTATGGTACAGTTTAGATCATTTATCTGATCCTGATTTAACTTTGGTACTTGGTATCTGTCTAGAAAACCATCCACTTCATCTAGATTTTCCAGTTTTGTTGAGTATAGGCTTTTGTAGTAGGATCTGATAATTTTTTTTAATTTCTCCAGTTTCTGTTGTTATGTCTCCCTTTTCATTTCTGATT
This sequence comes from Rattus rattus, assembly GCF_011064425.1. Classification (NCBI taxonomy): domain Eukaryota; kingdom Metazoa; phylum Chordata; class Mammalia; order Rodentia; family Muridae; genus Rattus; species Rattus rattus. The sequence continues at coordinate 84,248,842 of NC_046158.1, read as the reverse complement.
TTGTTAATTTGGATAATCTCTCTGTGCCCACTGGTTAATCTGACTAAGGGTTTATCTATCTTGTTTGATTTTTCTCAAAGAACCAGCTCCTGGTTTTCTTGATTCTTTGTATAGTTCTCTTTGTTTCTACTTGATTGCTTTCAGCCCTGGGTTTAATTATTTCCTGCCTTCTACTACTCTTGGGTGTGTTTGCCTTTTTTTTTTTTTTTGTCGTTCTAGAGCTTTCTCTCCAATTTCTTTTTGAAAGCACTCAGAACTATGAGTTTTCCTCTTAGCACTGCTTTCATTGTGTCCCATAAGTTTGGGTATGTTGTGCCTTCATTTTCATTAAATTCTAAAAAGCCTTCAATTTCTTTATTTCTTCCTTAACCAAGTTATCATTGAGTAGAGCATTATTCAGTTTCCATGTGTATGTAGGCTTTCTGTTGTTTTTGTTGATATTGAAGACCAGCCTTAGTCTGTGGCGATCTTATAGGCTACATAGAATTATTTCAATCTTCTTGTATCTGTTAAGCTTGTTTTGTATCTGATAATATGGTCAGTTTTGGAGAAGGTATTGTGAGGTGCTGAGAAGAAAGTATATTCTTTTATTTTAGCATGAAATGTTCTGTAGATATTTGTCAAGACCATTTAGTTCATAACATCTGTTAGTTTCAATGTGTCTCTGCTTAGTTTCTGTTTCCATGATCTGTCCATTGGTAAGAGTGTGGTGTTAAAGTTTCCTATTATTGTGTGAGGTTCAATGTGATTCAAGCTTCAGTAATGTTTCTTTTACATATGCGGGTGCCCTTGCAATTGAGACATAGATGTTCATAATGGAGAGTTTCTCTTGGTGGATTTTTCCTTTGAAGTATATGTAATGTCCTTCCCCATCTTTTTTGATAAATTTTTATTGAAAGTGTACTTTATTGGATACTAGAATTGCTACTCCAGCTTGTTTCTTGGAAACATTTGACTGGAAAAATTTTTTCCAGCCTTTTACTTTGAGGTAATGTCTGTCTTTGTCACTGAAATGTGTTTCCTTATGCAGCAAAATGCTGGGTCCTGTTTTTGTATCATCCTGCTAGTCTATGTCTTTTTAATTGGGGAATTAAGTCCATTGATCTTGAGAGATATTGAATACCAATGATTATTGTTTCTTGTTATATTTGTTGTTAGAGTTGGAATTATGCTTGTGTGTTCTCTTCTTTTGGGTTTATTGTGAAAAGATTATTTTCTTGCTTATTCTTAGGTGTAGTTTCCCTCCTTATGTTGAAGTTTCCCTTCTATTGTCCTCTGTAGGGCTGGATTTGTGGAAAGATATTGTGTAAATTTGGTTTTGCCATGGCATATCTTGGTTTCTCCCTCCATGGTAATTGAGAGTTTTGCTGGATATAATAGCCTTGGATGGCATTTTTGTTCTCTTGGCGTCTGTATGACATCTGCCCAAGATCTTCTGGTTTTTATAGTCTCTGTTTAGAAGTCTGGTGTAATTCTGATGGGTCTCCCTTTATATATTATTTGACCTTTACCCTTACTGCTTTCAATCGTCTTTGTTCTGTGCATTTGGTGTTTTAATTATTTTGTGACATAAGGAATTTCTTTTCTGGTCCCATCTGTTTGGTATTCTGCAGGCTTCTTGTATGTTTATGGGCATCTCTTTCTTTAGGTTAGGGAAGTTTTCTTCTGTAATTTTGTTGAACTGGTCCTTTGAGTTGGGAACCTTCCCTTTCTTCTATACCTATTATTCTTAGGTTCGGTCTTTTCATTGTGTCCTAGGTCTCTTGAATGTCTTGAGTTAGGAGATTTTTGCTTTTTGTGTTTTCTTTGACTGTTGTGTCAATGTCTTGTAGGGTATCTTCTATGCCTGAGATTCTCTCTTCTATCTCTTGTATTCTGTTGGTGATGCTTGCATTTGTGACTCCTGATCTCTTTCCTAGATCTCCAGGGTTGTTCCAGTTTGTGCTTTTTTTAATGTTTCTGTTTCCCTTTTTAGATCCTGAATGGTTTTGTTCAATTTCTTAACCCATTTGATTGTGTTTTCCTGTATTTCTTTACGAGATCTGTTTCCTCTTTAAGGGCTTCTACTTGTTTACATAGATTCTCCTGTATTTCTTTAAGTGAGTTATTTATATTCTTCTTAAAGTCCTCTATCACAATCATGAGATGGGATTTTAGGTCTGAATCTTGCTTTCCTGGTGTATTATGGTATCCAGGGCTGGATGTGGTGGGAGAACTGGGTTCTGATGTTGTCGAGTTGCATTGGTTTCTGATGCTTATGTTCTTTTGCTTCTCTTTCCCCGTCTTGTTATGTCTAGTGCTAACTGCTCTCACTGTCTCTGACTGAAGCCTGTCCGTCCTGTGATTCTGATTGTGTCAGAATTCCTCAGAGTCCTGCTGTCTCTGTGATCCTGTGATTCTAGGTCCCTGTAATCCTAAGATTCTGTTGTGTCAGTGCTCCTGCGAGTCAAGCTTTCTCTGGATTTTGCAGAAAAGGGTGGCAAGCCAGAGCCCTGGCTTTGCATGGGAATTAAGTCCAAGCCTGAAGGAACTCACGCCTCTGGCTGGGCAGGGGTTTGTGTTTCCCTGGTTTCTGTGGGGGTCCCAGTTACGCCAGGTGTTTGGAAAGATGTTGTGGCCTCAACTGTGATTTTGAGTGTATCAGAGCTCCAGTTATCCTGGGTGTGTCCAATCTCCTAGGAGTCAAACTTCCTCTGAGATCCTGTGATCCTGTGACCCTGGGCATGTCATAGCACCTATGATCCTGGGTGTTTTAGAGCACCTAGGAGTAGGGCTCCCTCTGGGTGTTGTAAGAGTGGGTACAGAGCCAGTGTGTCACATCTGCACTGGGTGCAGGTTCAAACTGGAAGGCTTGCATTTCTTTTTAATTAGAATGTACTTTTTTGTTGGGAGGGCACTATGGGTATGAATATAGGTGTGCAATAGTGTGCTAGAGATCAGAGAACAATTTACCAGGGTCAGTTCAGTTTCTTCTTGTACCACATGTGTCCTAGGGATGGAACTCTGGTCATTTAGCTTAGCGGCAAATAATTTTACCCAGTGAGCCACCTTACCAGCCCTTCTGGACTCTTCTGACTCCTGTCTAACATACTACTTTTGTCCAAAAATTTTGAGTTTTTCACTAAGTTATTTATAATATTCCTTTATTTACAGTATCCCTTCATTATATATATTATATGTACAACACATTGTACATATTTATTAAAGGGATATTTGAAATAAACCTTTATTATATTTATATAGTACATAATGATTATATAATCAGAGATATATTTTTCCTTTTATTCTTAATATTATTTCATTTTATACAAATTTTCTTAGTAAGTGTATCCGTGTATATATTTTTATTTATATTTTCAAAGAACACGTTTTTTGTTTGATGTCTCTATATACATGTCTATCTAGTCTAGTCTGTCAGTTTTTGTTTTATAACTTAGTATTTTATTTCCTTCTTCCTAATTTTGCATTTTATTATGGTATTGTGGTCAAATAATATGTATTACCACATGTATGTATGCTAGGAATATCCTCTACCACCGAGCTGCCTCTCCTGCCCAGCCTTCTACCTAACTTCTAACGGTTCATTTGAACTCTTACTCTCCTAACTCCATAAATGGATTGCTGTTCTCATTAGTTTTTAGTTTCTTTTGCTTTTTAATTATAGGTCAATGAAGAGACTGTAAAAAAATTTAAAAAATAGACAATTCCTGAGGAGAAACACTCAAGATTCTTTTCTGGTTTCTACACCACACACACACACACACACACACACACACACACACACACACACACACACACACACACTCAAACACACACACGCACCACAAACACAAGTCACAAACACATGTCACACATATTAATTTTACATTGACATTTGAGTGTAAAATTATTGACATTTCTCACCCCTTTTCAACATGGAAGGGCAAAACAAGAGAAATGATTCTTTTCATATTTAGCCTGTGTGTTTGTCAGTTTACAGAATGAAGGCGTGAACTAGGTGTTCTTCAGTACCTCCCTGAGGCTGATTGAATGAGAATGGCTCACATAGAGTTTGAATACTTGTTTCCCATTTGGAAGGAACTCTTTGGGAGAGATAGGGAGGTATGGTCTTATTGAAGAAGATATGTTTGAGGTTTCAAAAGTCCATGCCTTTTCTTGTTAACTCTCAATCTTGCTTTCTGGTTATGGATCAATATATGAACCATCAGCTGTTCCTTTGGTCTGCCATTATGAACTCTTGTCCCTCTGAAACATAAACCAAATTAAATACTTTTTTTTATAAGTTGCTTTGGTTATGGTGCTTTATCACAGCAACACAAAAGCGATTAAGAGACCATATAAACTATATTTCTGGGGAACAAATCTGAGCTGTGGTAGTTAAGCTCTTTGGTGGTTTTGATATATTTAGTGTTCAATTTGCTTCTGACAGTGGTGGCTACTGTGGATATTTGCTCTGCTCCATGTATGCAGTGTTACCTTCAAATGGGGTCTTGAATTTCTAGGTCTTTAAGAGGAAGAAACTCAAAAGGGCTCTCTGCATCAGTCAAACTGTCAGACATGAAAAATTCACTTTCCAAATATCTTCACAAGCAACATCAACTCTTCCTTTTATGATATTTTGATTATTGGGAGGGTAAGATGGCTCAGCAGGTAAAAGTGGTTGTCACCAAGGCTGAGGACCTGAATTCAATCTCTAGGACCTATTTGGTGAAAAGAAGAAGAGAATTGACTACCACAAGTTGTCCTCTGACCTTCATAGGAATAATGTGGCCTACACACACACACACACACACACACACACACACACACACACACATCACAGATATATATAATAAAAATATTAAACTATCTTAATTCTTGTTCTCATAGGTTGCTTTTTTCTTTGTTTGATTTTTGTTTTTTGTTTGGTTTTCTGAGACAAGCTATCACTATGTAATCCTGACCGATCTGGTACTATCTAGGTAGCCTAGGATGGTCTTAAATTTATAATCTTCCTGCCTCAGTTTCCCAAGTGCTGGTATCAGAGAGCTTTGCCATCATGTCTAGTTTCCCATTCAAGACATTTACTTTGTCCTTCATGCAAACAGTGAAACATAGCCTCAGGATAATGAAGGACAACAAAAACATGGATAATTAAACTGGCTGAGGCTGCTTCTCCCCCTCCATTTTCTCGGTTGGGATTCTGATCTTCCCACTTATTTCTTTATTGGTCTTCTCTGTGTTCATGCCACTCCACAGCACAGCTGCATTGTCAGGAGACCCTTGGAGGGCCCTGGTGCTCCCTTCAGTGGATAATTCCCCTTTCTTTTTCATTTATGTCTCATACAGAGATGTGTCAATTCAGAAGTCAGCTCTTAACCAACAACTTCAGCTCCTTGATTGTATTGGCCCTGTTTTGTCTACTTGTTAGTGGTGAATAACTAAACCTTCGCTTTCCTTGCTTGTTCATGTTCAAGGTTGTGTTTCTCCCCCTTTTCTTTCTTTAAAACAGTTTCTAAGTTTGCATGAAATTTCAAAAGACTAAATCCATCATTGGTAAAAGGTTCCTGGTCCAGATGTGGATGCAGTGTCCTGTTATGTGTCATCATATCCCTATTGTACATGCATTTTATCACCTTTGGTCAATGAACAAATTATAATTTTAACTTCCTTCTATCATTGGCCTATCTGAAGAGATGTGTTTTAATTTAGTAAAGATGATTATCTTGTAATATATTCCAAAAATCTTAAGCCTCTTTAAACTCGCTAATTCTGATGATTTTATCCTGGAATATAAAAAGTTCATTATTCCTTGCCTTTGAAGACTTAGAACTATAATTTCTCAATTTCTGTTTCCTTCAAAGTTTGAGAAACTAGTTTGAGAGTTCATTCCTATAAAGAATTCCAATGAATTTTAGATAAACCAGAAGAATGGATCAGTTGTCTGCTTTCACTGGGCTTTAATATATTTTAAGATACTGGGGTCCTTGTATACATGCAAATCTGTAGCTTATTAACTAGATTTTATTAAATGACATTGGCTTCCTTTTAGATGAATCATATCTAAAGAGTGGCCTGGGGTGGGTCCTGGATCAGCTGCAGTCCTTTTTGGCATGAGATCAGGCTGAGATACTGTGAAGATAACTTTGCATTTCCATAGCATTCGCATTTCTTACCTCTTCAGTCCCTCCTCACTGTATTTTGAACACCTCTTGTCATCAAATTGAAAGAATTGGATACTCAGTTCAGTGGTTGGTGATGGTTCACCTAGATGCAACATTGCCAATCAATTTTCAGGCCTATTCAGGCTCCCCAGCCTGACTTCTTTTTCCTCAGCATTCAACCTTCCCTGCTTATTCAGCCTTGACACATATTACATGGGTTTCTTCTCTCTCCTCACTTCACCCTTTATTCCTCTCCTTGGCCTCCCTTTCCTGCTTTACTCTCTATTCTCTTATAGCCTATATTTTAAGTGTAAGATTTGGGTGTCAGGGACCACATCTATCTTCCTGTTCTCCCCCTGTCATCTAAACACATTATAGACAATAAATACAACATAAAATTGGAGGTCAAGTCTGGAATAAAAGTAGTGAACACAGTGCCCATAACAGTTCTGAATTCCACAATATGAATGCCAAATCTTCAAATCAATTATGTGAAGATGAGATTGGGAATGTGAGTCTTTCAAATGAAATGAATGCAGACTTGAAGTGAAATGGGTTGTACTTAATTTGAGTTCCCTGCTCTTTAAGTACTTTCTTCCCCAAACATTTCAAGAAGCAGCAGGACCCTGAGACCCAGTCATTTTGGAAGATACAGTCTATCCATCTAACTCTGGCTAATTTAATGCCTCAGTTCTTTCTCTTAATTTTACAAGTAATGGCCAAAGAATTTAGGAGCATAGACTCACATGAACAACGGCAAAGTAAAGGCATTTTTGATAGGTGAAATTTATCTATTAGGTACTACCTATATGAAAGGTATGTGGACCAGAAGGAAAGTAACCTTAGGTCAGAGAGTCTGAGATATAAGATGAAAACTTTAAGGTAAGTGGAAATATATATTGATTGCATGAAAAATATTAATATACTGTGGTGATTTTAACAATAAAACTTAAACCTATGGCAGTAATTAATTCCTCATAGCATAAATCATAACTATTCTATTGTCTGTATTACTAAAGAGAAGACAGAACATAATTATTAACTTTGTGTTTGATAATATATTTATGCAAGTTACAATGTTCAGGGTAGTTAAACTAACACTAGTCCTCAAAGGAATGAAATAGAACAAGCAATGTATAAACCATTAAATGAAGAAAACTGTAAGGACAAAAAGGCTGCTATAAAAGAGTAAAAGGCTGGATGAGGCACAGATGAGGCTTGATAAACAGAAAGAAGATAGTAATTCAGGCACATGTGTAGGTAGGATAGTCAAGAATTTCCATCCAACAAACTAAATTCATTATTGGTTCCCTTCCCAAAGTATACAAAGCTAACAAGTCCCATGATGGAGAGAAGACACACTAGGCATACAGTAACCAACGTTTTGGGATGCTTTTGTCGTCACTGAATAACTGATACTTTTATTAGAAGTGGATAGAATTCCTAAATAATGATAAGTCTGACTTTACTTAGAAAAATACACTATTCTGATCATATGTGTGCCTGCATTTCAAAATATATGAAGTAAAAGTTGAAGGATTACAAGAAAAAAGAAAATACCAGATCAGTTTGTTTCCACAGTGAGGGATTTCTATCCTTTATCTAGTAAAGAACAGAGTTAACAAGATTTTTTAAATATTGAAATTCACAAGGTACATGGACGTAAAGTCATACAACCTCATTAAGCTCAGTGCTGGGAAGTACTGGCCACATGTATGTCAGCTTGTTCCACAGAGGATTGTCAGCGCTGGAGTGTTTCCATGGGCTGAGCTTACTGGTCCCTCTGTGCTCTGTGGACCACCTAAAATGAAACAGAAAACAGAGGCAGAATGTAGCAAGGTTGAATGCCATTCCAAACTACCAATTGATATCGGATATCCACTGTGTAACAGGAAAAGACTCACATTGAATTAAGATTCTCAGTCTAGCCATTTGCTATTTAAAGAACTTGAATGAAAGTAATTAAGAAATAAATGACTTAATTGTAAACAGAAAGAAACTGTTTAAATTGAGCCAAAGTTGGCAATTTCATAACAGAAAGAAAAAGAACACCAAGGCAAAAGACAAAATGTAAGAGTCGTTTACAGTGACAATGACATAAATAACCATACAAATATAGAAAAACCAGTGAAAACAGAAAAATTCAGTGAAACTCACAGATATGCAAAGAAGAACTAAGATGCACACACTGACTGTGGGAGAATGTATGGCATCACCAGGAGGTTTCAAGCTATTGGGTGGATTTTAATTATGTATGTATGTGTGTATGTTTACAGTACTGGGCCTAAATATGCATCTCACATGTTAGACAAATCTGCAGTTTGTAATCTTTAAGCAATAAGTAAGATCACGGTAAGGTGATACACACTGGTAACCCCAGCACACAGGAGGCTGATGCAGGAGGGTCAAAAGGCCAGATTGGGTAGACAGCAAGATCCTGCCCTGAAAACCAACAATTAGTTAAAATAGTCTATCACTAAAATTAGTAAATGCAACTTATTACTACTTACACACATTATAAACTGCTTACAGAGAATGTCTTTCTCAAACATTTCTGAAGTGTTAGTAATATTTGTCACATATGAAAAAAGTAAATATACCTCACATGGGTTGGTGCAAGACTAGTGATCCTTTAAATTTTGATCCTCAGAATTCATGTCAAGGCTGGGCATGGTAGCCCACGTCTCAAAGCCAAGCACAAACCCGGAGAAATAAGAGACAGATCCAGGATACTCTCAGAAGCTCACAACCCAGCCAGCTTCTGTGTGTAAGTTTGGGTGTGGAATACACAGTATAGCAGCAAACAACAAGAGAGACCCCACTTCAAGTGTAAGGGGAGAACCAACACACAAGGGTATCCTCTGACTTACACACACACACACACACACACACACACACACACACACACACACTGGGGCATGTGTATGCCCTCACAGATGAACAAATATATACACTGTCCATACACACATATCCAAAATTAACAAACATAACATTCAAAAATCTTACATTTATTGTGATAAATCATACACACAAAAGTTCAAATTTTTACAATCTCAACAATATGATATAGTTTAAAAGCACAATATCTTTCTCAAAATGCTATTTTACCAATTGGAGATCAATAACTAGCTATTTGGTGTGCAGTTAAAATTATGTGTGTGAAAACTTATAGAACGTACCCACAATCACATCAGAGAAAACGCATACTGCAAGCAGCTGTTTGTGAATTAAATGGAGGAGTTGAAGAGATGGCTCGGCATTTAAGAGCACTGCTCTTCCTGAGGATCTAAGGTTGAGTCTTAGCACCCATGATTGCTTGCACCATCTGTAACTCCAGTTCCAGAATCCAATGGCCTCCTCTGGCCTCCAAGGGCATCCTACACCTGTGGTGCACAGATGTCCAGGCAAGCAGAACACCCACACGCATGAAACAAAGTGAAACAAATCTCATCACAAAAAGATCTAGAGAAAGCAAACTCACAAAGCACTCTTTTAAATATCTTTTAATTTGAATTGTCCCATAGAGAATTGATGGGAGAAACTAATATTCAAATAAAACTAAAAATTTTATGAAGTAAAACTTCAGTAGAATGGTTGAAGAAACGTTTTTTAAATAAAAAAGTACAACTAAAAACAGATCTCTCATTGTGACATAATCATTAATGATTTCTTAAACCCTCAAATTAGTTTTTAATGTAAGTTTTCTTTTAAATATATTAAATATTAAACACAAGAAATGATTATTTTTAAGAAAAACAGGAAAGTACATTTCTTATATATAAGTACAGATTAATAAAATTACAACAAAAATAAAAAAGAAAATCAAACTAAACATTTACAATAGAAAAGATTAAAAGTGATGGGTATATGAATATTACTGATAATGTAATTTTAAAAAATATTCAGGCTTGAAATATAGATACAGAATGTAGATAGCATGTATTTGCCCACATCATTTAACAGGTCACGGACGCGAGCATTTCTGTGCTATATAAACATTTCAAACTAGGAAATAGAATAAACCAGTTAATTATTTCTATGACAAGTTGAAAACCTTCATAATAAATTCAGTCACTGTTTATTTAAGAAAAAATACATCAATGTTACTTATAATTAAAGATACAGCAACTCTTAAATCAATATAAACCAACAAAATATACTACTGTGGCAGGAGACTGATCACTGGAGATGAGTCAAATTGATCCTGGGAATAAAATATGGACTGTTCTTAATTTAATTCATCACTAAAAATAAGCATTACGGGAACAGTATAGAGTCATATTTTTCAAGCGGAGATGGTGGTCTTTAGAGATCAGAAAGTTTCTAAGACTACTCGACCCTACCAAGACAGTATGTGATAACTATCTTACTTCGGAGAGCTTGGGCTTTCCAGAAATCACACTGAAAGTTTACAGAGCACAGAAACCAAGAGATGGCAATGCTCCCAACCAAGCAAGAGGTGTGAAGCGGAAAGCCCTCGGGATCCAGGGTAGAGGTGGAATACAGCCTCCATCCCTCTGACATTTCCCTGCTTTCTTTGGTGGAGCCCTGTAGGAATTATCTGAACATTCTGAATTATCTTCCTCATCATACTGATCCTGGAGTGTTAGCTATATAAAGAGAGTAGACATCCAATCACTTGGCAAGGAATATAAAGAGACATAGAGAATCCGTTCTTTGGACAATACATTTAAACCATCCAAGAGTAACAGAACAACCCTAGAAGGTAGTAAGCTCCTGCTACTGGAAGTTGGAGTGGCAAGAATATATTTGTGCTTATTTCACATCTATCTTATTTTGTTTTGGATACCTAACCATCTCCACAAACCTGCTTCTTTGAACACATTTTTTTTTGTGTGTGACACTTTTATCCTCCATATGTCAAATCTCTCTGGGTCCAGAAGTAGGAAGCTTTTAGCTCTCACATCTCTTAGCTTTTTCTATGTTATTCTTCTACACATCCCTTTCCCAAATATTCCCAGATATTTAGCTGGTGAACTGTCCCAAATCATTACATCTGTCATATTTTTGTACTCCCAACCTTCTTGACAGGCTAACAGTTCCTTTAATACCCAGGCCAAGATCCACAGTCCATCAATGCAGCCACTCTCTTGACTTCATACTCAACCTATTGCCCTCATGGTATTTGAGCTACCAATACAACACAATGCATACTTTGGTGTTTTAGTTCCCACATTATGGACAGTCTATACACAAATGCAAGCATACACATATTAAAGAACCCTGGCTTGACAAGTCATAGTTGTAATACATACTACTTTTACTTTAATGTTATTTTTATTTAATTAGCTTTATTATTGCCAATGGCAACTGCTGTCTTAAGTGTGGATTTTATTTCAGAACAGTAAAGAAATTATTGCAAAACAAATGCTATGTAAACCGATAGAGACTCAGGCTGGTTCCCAAAGGCTGGCATGCAAATAGCTTAACATGTCACGTTAACACTTTTGTTTGCACTACTGCCTTGTGCTCCTACTTCCTATAGCCACGAAGAATAGTGACAAACACCACTCATCTCAGGTAGTCATCCACTTAGTAGAAAACATAGCTAAGGAGGTGTGTAAATGTGTTGATACATGGACAAAGACTATGGGTTTGGCAGCCTGGTGAAGATATTTGAGAAGACAAAACTAGAACGCGTGGTTAAGGGGCATGGAATTTTGAGGAAAGAGTTTATTGATGGACCTAAGAAGAGAATCCAGAGCATTTGAAGTCTGAACTAAGGTATAGAAGCTTTAGTTAGTAATGTTGTTTACTCTGAGTGCCTCATAGCATTCAATTGGCAAACCAATGGGAGGGACAGTCATGACTGGAAAATAACTATCCATTGCCATGAAACCTAAAATTGCTCCTACACTGCAGAGGTGAAGGAACGAAACCCAGGCTCTGTAGGACCTTCTGTGCCTAGACAAACAGCAAATGGATAACTGTAGCAAAGATAACCTGATAAGGCCAGTAAGTGGGGGGCTGGTACTTACCAAGGACAAAGTCATTATGAAAATAGCCCGCAGGTGTCAAAACATTGGCTCAAATATATTTTAAAGAAATGGAGAAAGGACATCAATGTTGACCCAGTAGAGTCTGATGACTAATGGAGAAAGGACATCAATGTTGACCCAGTAGAGTCTGATGACTAATGGTAACAGTGAGGGTTGAGGCTGGACTTGTTAACTGCCACATCTTTGCCTGACTCCAGGATTGGCCTGACTGAGTCAAGAAGCCGCAGTCTCCTCCTCTAGCCCACTATCCTAGAATCTCAGCAATTATTTTTATATACACTTGGCCAATTATTGCAAATAGCTCAAACATGAAGGCAGGGGTCATGGTCTACTGCTGGATCAGGGAGATCTAACAAATCTCAGGAGGAGAAGACTCAATAGGAAGCAGGTTTGTCTTCAGGCCATAAATATCCAGGAGTGTAGAAATCTATGGTGGACAGTTTCTGTACGTTCTGTCAATCCCCACACATAGACCAGAGAATGGAATTGCCCTCCCGCTGAGCCTCACCCTTGGGGTGGAAGAGGCTATACCTTTTTGCATGGGTCTGAGGCTAGAATACTTGGTATGGCCATGCTCATGTCAACAGTAAGCCATATTCACTCTGCACTTCAATCACTCAGATTTTCCTCTGCTCCCCACAGTCGATCTTTTTAAGTTACTTTTATGGTTATCCAATGAACACTATCACAAAAGTTATAGACCACCAGTCATATCTTTTCTTGAAGCAGCATTGAGGGCTCCTCTCATCCTGTGAGTTCTGGATATCCTTAGCAGCCCAAGTGAATATGAGGTGAGATGAATAGTGCTGTTTATGTGCCTTGGCAAACTCACGTGGCTTTGTATTGTTCTGTCTCTACAAGCTAAAGAGTGTGTCAAGACCACCATTGTGGTCATTGAACTTTCTAGCAGAGCCAAATTCCTCATTTGCTTTATGAGACAGAACAAGGCATTGGTAGACATTTCTTGCACCCACCAAAACAGGTGCCAGAGTGAGTTCCATTCCTGGGGCTGGCCACCCATGCGCAATTTGGGCCTGAGATAAAATATTGGCCTGTGAGGCATGAGCTTATCCTCATTAGCTAGGAAGATCTTGGAAGATGCAATAATATAATTCATGAGGGCAAGACAGTGACTTCTGTGGCAACCTTTAGTCAGAAGTAGAAAACAAGAAGAAGCCACTAGGTAAATTCTCTCTTCAGACATGTGGATTATAAAAACCTAGATGAAAGGTGGACAGAATGAGTTTACTTAGAAAACTACAGACAAATGAATAACACACACTCTAGTACTTTATTCTTCCCTTCTTGGCTCAATTCTACTTTTTCTTTTCACTGATTTTGTACCTCCTAAAAACCTGTAAGCACAGGTCAAACCTTAGGTACAGTTCCAGTGAGATGACTCAGCAGGGAAAAGCATTGCCACCAAACTTACACTTACACTTACACACACACACACGCACACACACGCACACGCACATGCACACACACACACACACACACACACACACACACACACACACGCAGTGATTCAGTCTCTTAGGGAGAAACCAAATATTTGCTCTAGGTATACAGGGAAGGTGTCTCATTGAGGACAAGATCTCACCAATCAAGGCGGCAAACGTGTAAACTGATTTGAAGAACTTTCACTTTAAAGGAGATGGTGGGAAAAGTTAGTTCTGCAAAGGTGTTCTGTTCAAAAGGAGCTGCCTAGAGCTCCTTCCCAAGGATGGACAGAACCTGAGGCAGCAGTGATGAATCAGGGAGAGGCAATGTCTGCACAGGCACGCAGAAAGAAACCAAGGTAGAGCTGTTGAGGCACATACCAATGGTTCTGAAAGAAGACTGAGGCTAGGCTGTGTAGGAGAGCCGGATTCCCTGAGAGAGGCCCTGGAAAGCCAGTGTGTAGAGATGTGAGAATGAAACCCACGATGCACTAGAGACCCTGAAGTGCTGGAGAGGTCAGGATGGGAACAGAACATTTGTCTGAGGGAGCGGCCGACTGAGGAAAGCCAGCCCAAGAGAGAACCCTAGTGCCTGGAGCCTGGCTTCACAAGAGACTGGAATAGTGCTGACTACCAGAGGCCCTAGATGCCAGACACAGAATCACAGAACATGATGCTTACCTTGCTGAGTTTTGATCTTGTTTCTGGTGGGATCTTTCTACTGTCCCATTCTTCCCTTCTGAAATGGGTAGCACTGTATATTACAAGTATTTCATTTTAAATATTTTTGTTAGAGTTCACAGGGACTCACAGTTAAGAGATTGGGTTTCAGTAGACTTTGAAATTTTGAATAGTATTGGTTGTGGGATGTGAGGAATAAGGGGACTTGTGGACTTGGATAGAATGTACTTTGCTGTAGATGATGGCCATGAGCATATGGAGGCCACCATAGATCATATGGATTGGATGTTGAATGTCTCCCATAGATTAGTGAGTCTACGTATTTGGTCCCTAGCAAGTAGTGCTTGTTTGGGATGTTGTGGAAACACACAGACATGGTCCTAAATGAAGAATATAGGATTATAGGAGCAGGTCGTGAAGACTGTCAGCCAGCTCCACATTTGGCCTCTCTACTTCTAGTCTATCACCATGATGCAACTAGCCACGTTTCTGCCACCGCTGTGTGACCTGCTCCTGACACTGTGCTGTCCCTGTCTGGGTGGACTGCTTTCCTCTAGAAAGTGAGTCAAAAATTCACTCCCTTCTACCACTTTCTGAATTGTTTATGTCATATAGTTTCATTCAAACAAAGAGAGCATTGAGAAGTTCTATCTAAACTTCAAATGTGAAGACTCAAATATAGAACCTGTACTCCACATATGTAAGGCAGTTATATATTACATACATACTTGGATCTAACAACAACCAAAACCATTTCATAGCCGATTTCTGAAGTTTCTCAAGAAAGAAAGTGATTTATCATTCTGGTTATAGTGCCTCTGTGACTTCAACTCATTAGGGTGTCTTTAAAACGAGCTGGTCAAGTTCAGCGTACACTGTTAAACGTTCACACAGAGCAGACACCATTAGACTGTAGAGTTCTAGCGCAGCGTGAGCTTTTATGTAAAAGCAACAGACCTCTTAATATGCTGCATTATAAATGAAGCACTGACAGACCCTTAGCTGTAATGGCACTAGCAGGCCCGGCTATAATGACAGTACATGTGCATAACATAAATTAGAACACAGCATCAGAAAGCTCTCAGATCCTTATTCTCGACAGCTAGCACTAGGTGGAGACAGCGTCTTGTGCAAAACTCACAACAGACTTTCCCTTGCCTGGAAAGCTTCTTGGTTAACGGCTTCCATTCTTTTCCTTCAGTGTAATGCAGGGCACTGCGTTTCTAATCAATGCGTTATTTAAAAAAACACCCAAGATTCGGAAGAACCAAGCTGAAAACACACAGTAGGCACAAACTCCACACGGCAGCAAATGTATGAAGACCATTTTCCTAGCCGTGGCAAAATTCTATTTATAGTGCTTTGATGATTTATCTTTTCCATCCATCAAAACATGACTGAAGTTTTAATATCCTCCCTGTTTTCTCTGAATCAAAAGCATGAGAAAATAGGGTTATTCCTTAATATTTTTGGTTGAATGGTATCTCCCCTCAGAAACAAAGTTCAGTATTGACTCTGATCATTCTAATTTGATCATTTTAGCCACGAAACCAACATAATGCCCTATGGAATTCATCTGATGAACAAATAGAAGGTGGTAACACTTTACATAATGATTTCAGAGTCCAGTGTCTTTGGCAAAGCAATGATATTGTGGCCAACTATGGACATATGTGTGAGAATTCATGCATCAAGATAGGAAGGTATTATTTGGCTCTCTTGGGATTTAGTTACAAACTAAAACAGACCAGAATGTACCCCAGTTGAAAGAATTTTCTCTCGATACTCTCTTGGGATACAGTAACATTTCTCAATGTAATGAACAGAGTGATAAAATGGTGCAATACATAATTTGAGTCTGATTTAGAAAACAGATATTCAAACTCCAACCCAAATCAGTAGCAGCTTACAAACGTGCATGCCAAATGTGGATTCACGTTCCATGACTCTTAAAGAAGTCATTTAACTTTTTGTTTGACACTAAGTCCTATTTATCTACTTAACTGATCACTTTCCCATTTTTATTATCTAAGCCACTAGATTAGATCACACAGAATTTATCTGTAATTAAGGCAGAGGTGCACAGTTCCTCAAAAATAGTAAACAGTATGATTCCAGACAATGCAGTAATGCATTTAATGCTCTGATATGGAGAAAATTCATTTTATGAAACCAACATTAAGCACCCAAACTCTGAAGAAAAAAGAGAAACATATAAATTGTAGAAGAAATAGCAAGAATATCCCACTTCGATGAGATTTGAAAATAGCCCAACAATATCCCGTTAATTTGAATGGTAAGAAGAATTCTAAGTTCCGAATCTTGTACAAAGGGAAGAATTATTCAGAGAAAGAAGACACTCAAGCTGACCTTGAACCCCAACTAAGACTTAGAAGATTGGGTGCACAGCTGAAAACTTGAGCATTACTCTTCAGTCTTTTACCAGAACTGTGGAGGAAGTATTTTAAGCTATATTTACTTTGCAATTTATTGACTATTAAAGACAAACACAATGATTTAGGTTAGGAATTGTTTGGGAATAATTATTTTAAATAATTTATTCTGGCAGAAACAAGATCCTGAAGAATGCAGCATTTATTATTTTATGATTCTAAAGCTTAGAGATTACTATGATTTTTACATACCAAACATTGTTCTATTTTATTTTTGGAGTATTTTTTTGGATAAAGTAACATACATAAGTTTTCTTTTACATTATGAAAATAACCACTTTAGGTTTGTCTTTGACATTACTTTGATAACCAGCTTAAGCAGAAGCCGGATTTTAGTATCAATTAAGAGGTAAGAATAATAGATAAAATATCGTCATGACCAACCTCAAAGCATTGGGAATTTGTAGGAATGAGAAGTTGTTTCAATTATGACACTGAAAATGATACTTATTTCAACATAACGTATCTGTCTTTATATTATATTTGATTAAAGATCATTGTGGTTATATTTCTGTCATACATTGGGAGCTCACGTAGGCTTATTATGAGCTCACGTGGCTCATGGTAAGTGTGAGCATCATGCATGTATCAAGTCTAGGAAAAACAAATAGATACCAAGCCAGTCATAACATCTCTTAGAAGTTTGTTTTTTGAAAATGTCTTTTACCTGCTCTATGTTGCTTTTCTAGTTGGGTGAGTTTCCTGGCTATTTAGATTCTGGATCCATAGGAGTAATCTATATTCAGTTCTAAAACCCTATCATTATCTCCTGTACTCAGGGATTTCATCCTTGGTGTAAAAGCAACTTCTCTTTGCAGCTATGGTAAAGCCTCTACCAAGTGCAAGCTTTGTAAGAAAAATAAAATAAAATAAAATCTCGTTTTCTGAGTGCTTGTTTATGCTGGATCTCCCAGGAGATTCTAGGCTGCTGAATCTGCTTCCCATAGGATAGCTTTAGTTTGTCATATGTTTAATAGATAAACTCTCTGAAAGGTCCATATTTATTTTCTGCAAATAAGGGAGATGATATTGTCTATTGATCCATAGCTCTCGTTTTGTGCCTAGGCTAGACATCACAGGAAATGCAAAGAATTTTGGAGTGGTTCAACCCTCAGGAAGGTTAGTTATTTATTTTTATATTTTTTTATTTCCCATGTGCATGAATAGAATGTGGTGAATTGTGTGGCACACATGTTTATGTATGTACAGTGGAGTGTGCATCTGCACACGTTTACTGAGGCAAAAGGGGGACATGGGCTGGCCTGCCCTTTCACTCTCTGACTCCCTTATTCTTTTGAGACAGGGTCTCCAACCAGACCTGGAGCTAGGCTGTTGACCAGCAAGCCCTAACAATAATCCCCCTGCCTCCCTATCTCCACCGTGCTGGGGATATAGCATGTGTGACCACACCCACCTTTTTATGAAGGAGCTAGTGATTTGAACTCAAGACTTCCTGCTCTGCAGCAAGTCTGCTATCCACTGAAACATTTCTATAGCCTCAACATCACAGCACTTTAAAAGGATGCTAAGAGTCTACGCATGGAAAGATTAAAAAAAAAAACACAATGTAAGATAAAATACAGGAAAAAATGACTTCCAACAGCCATTACAGTAAATGCCAAGAAGGAAACTAAAAATATGCTCCTTATAAAAAAAAAAAAAAAAAAAAAAAAACGGGGCTGGGGATTTAGCTCAGTGGGAGAGCGCTTACCTAGGAAGCGCAAGGCCCTGGGTTCGGTCCCCAGCTCCGGAAAAAAAAAACAAAAAAAAAAACAAAAAAAAAAACGGAGGAAGAAAAAGGTAGTTTCCTGTGGTCTGAAGTCTGGGGTTGGGGATCCTTCCAAGATGGCTCAATTTGCATACCCAGAGAGTGTGGAGTGTATTTTAACCATCACTGCTCAGGATATGTCTCAAGGGCTTGGTAGGCATGAAGAAAAAGAGTGGTGGCTTTTTGAAAATATGTCTTGAGACACATTTCTCCAGATATCTTTGAAAGTCTGTAGATATTATGTTGTCTGTTGGGTTCTCTGTCAGCCAAAGATCCCAGAAAATTAATGGAAAAAATAAATAAGGAGAAACCAAGAAGGAAAGAAGGCCACAGTAGTGGTCCCATGTCAATCAAAAACTATCTGTCTAAGGAGGAGAAAAGATGGAGTCACAAAGGTCTGAGGGGATGGGGAAGAATAAATGTTAATAGGAAACCTACACACATAATGAAGTAGCAAGGGTCTTTTGTCTTAAGTTTGGTTTTGGCAATCACCAACCAACATGTGTTTAGCATCTGGATTAATAATGTAAAGGCTCAAGGAACTAAGGCAGTTTCTATTCTTGAGTAGTCCCAGTTTGCCAAAAGGGATGGACCAATGGAAGAAGTCCCAGGGTCAGCAGCACAGTAAGTGTAAGCATAATCTTCACACAGTTCTGCAGAGACATAATCAAAGGCTCACTGATTTCCTCCCAGGAGTTGAAAAGGTTAATGAAAAGAAAATGGGAAGTTAGTCCTCAGGTCTCAGAAGGAAGAATTGCTCAACTTTTTACATATGCATTGAATTTGTATTGAATACATAAATGACTATGAAACTGTATTTAAAACCCAGTCAGAGAGGAATGGGAGAATGGCTCAGACAGTAAAGCATAAAGATCAGAGTTTGACTCTCCAAATGTATTAAAACAGCCCAACTCATGACACTTCCTTATAGTCCTGTGCCAAGGAAGCACAGGAGGATCGCAGGGGCTCTAGCCTAATTCCTGACCTCCACATTAATGAGATTCTATCTTAAAGAAGGTGACAGCACTCAAGAGAAGATAACATCCAAGGTTATTTTTCTGTCCTACATATATTTACACACCTACTGAGTACACATGGACACACATACAAGTGTAAGAGATAAGCAAGGGGCTACCTGGGGGAATGGCTCAGTGGATAAAGCATTTGCTCTGCAAGTGTGATGATCAGGATTCAGATTCCCAGAACTCATAGAAACTGGAGAGGTTTGGACGTCGCTTGTAATACCAGGACCCAGCAAGCTAAGATGGGGAATTCTCAGGGCAAGCTAGTTAGCCAAGGTTAGCTAGAGTCAGTGAGTGTGTCAAGTTTGGTGAGAGATGCTGCTTCAATAAAACAAAGATAGAGAGTGATCCAAAGAAGTCCAGCTGCAACTCCGGATGTCTACACATATGCTACCCACATCCATCCACAGCCATGCTCCTATATAGACTCAAACACATGTACACAGACATGCATCCTATTCTCTCTCTCTCTCTCTCTCTCTCTCTCTCTCTCTCTCTCTCTCTCTCTCTCTCTCACACACACACACACACACTCACACACACACACATATATACATATATCGATATAAAGTATAAAGATCATATATATATATGTATGAATGATAAGAGAATGCAAGAATCATACATTACCTAAGTATAGCAAAGGATTGTCCTGTGTGATAGGATTACAAGTCCTACTGCTGAAGATTTTTCTCTATATGAGTCTTAAAATACCGTCGTTCCCAACCAGTTTCGTTATTCTCCAATAAATATGTACTTGTTTTACCAAGGACATTCTAGGATCTCCTTGGAATTATCTGTGACAGGCTCAATATGATCTCTCAAAACATATCCTCAGGAAATCCCTGATTTTTATGAATGTCATATGATGAAGCGAAGTTTAACCTTTCAGACATTGCTAAGGACCTTAAAGTGCAGAAATTATTCTGACTTAACTGGATTGACATTGCTTAAATATTAATATTTTAAAAAAGAAAGATAAAGAAAGAGAATGTGGTGGTGCTTGCTTACAGTTCTAGCATTTGGAAAGTAGAGACAGGAAGATTAGGAGTTCAAGGTCATCCTCAGCTACATAACAAGTTATAGGACATTCTGAGCTACAATAATAGATGGTCTAGCAAGTAAGATATGCCCAATGCTTCAATAGAGGTATGACTCTCTCTTGACTGGGCTTGAGGTCTGCTCACATGAAGGCGCTCATGCCTGGTATTGTAAATATAGCCTGAATCCACGACTAGGGAAGTCATAGGCCCTCAGAGAGAACCTATTGATCTTGCTTTGCTAATATTCATGTGTTAAAATCCCTTCTAAATCGTTATGTTTATATGTACAGACTTTGTGCTGTTCTCAACCTTGGTCAAAGAAACTTCTTATTGCAGATGGTAATGAGAAATACAGACTATTATAACTCTTCAAAATGCCGAGAGTTAGGGACTTTGAGTACTTAGGCACAGCTGGACTTCATGTCATCTCTTCAATCAATAGCTCAAGGAATATGGCAGAAAGAATCACATGACTGAGAAGAGATGGGGCGCTGTGAAAGGCTGGTCACTTAATATGACATGGCTGGTACACACTTACCACCACAGTGATGGCTCCTCTTACAAGACCCCCACAATCTCAAGAAAGTTAAAAATTCTAGTGTATACCATGGAGGAGCTCCGGATGGCCCACACTAGCTAAGGAGCTAATGGCAGTTGATAGTTTCTGAGGACAGGACAGGCAGATGACCTCATGGATGATAGATAGCATATACATGCACATGGGTGTGGAACTAATTGGGCTTATTGGATCTTTAAAAGACATGAATGTAGAAGGGAGATCAGAGATATGTTGTTGGGAGAAGTAAGAGATGGGTATGTGCAAGACATGATGTATACATGTATGACATTTTCTTTCTTTTTTTTCTTTATCTTTAATTTTTTTTCACAATCCAGACTTTACCCCCATCCTGGTCCATCCTCTGTTTCACATCCCACACCTACTCCTCCTGCTTCATCCCCAAGAGGATGTCCCCAACGCCCCATTCCCACCAGAACACCCCCATACCGTGGGGTCCCAAGTCTCTCTTCTCTGACCGAGTCCAGATCCAGCAGTCCTCTGCTGTTTATGTGTTGGGGGCCTCATATCAGCTGGTGTATGCTGCCTGGTTGGTGGTTCAGTGTCTGAGAGATCCCGGGTATCCAGGTTAGTTGAGACTGCTGGTTTTCCTATAGGGTCACTCTCCTCAGCCTCTTCCAGCTTTTCCCTAATTCAACCACAGGAGTCACCAACTTCTGTCCATTGGTTGGGTGTAAATATCTGCATCTGACTCTTTCAGCTGCTTGTTGGGCCTTTTGGAGGTCAGTCATGAGAGGTCCCTGTTTGTAAGCATATAGCAGCCTCAGTAATGGTGTCATGGCTTTGGGCCTCCCCTTGAGCTGGATTCCAATTTGGTCTATCACTGGACCCCTTTCCCTCAGGCTCTTCCAGTTTTGTTCCTCCCAAGTTTGCCTGTTTTGATTCTTTCTGTTGGCCCTCAGGACTTCAGTCCTGTCCCCTACCCCAATACCTAATCATGTCACCTTTCCCACCCAGGTCCCTCCCTCACTCCCCTGCACTGTGATTGCTTTCTTCTCTCTTCCAAGTGAGACTGAGGCATTCTCACCTGAGCCCTTTAGCCTTCTTGAGATCTGTGGATTGTGTCCTGGGAATTTTGTACCTTTGCTAACATCCACTTATTAGTGAGTACATACCATGCATATGCTTTTGGGTCTGAGTTACCTTACTCAGGATATTTTCTAGTTCCATTCATTTGCCTGCAAAACTCATGATGCCCTTGCTCTTAATAGCTGAGTAGTTTTCCATTGTGTAAATGAACCATATTTTCTATATCCAGTCTTCTGTTGTGGGACATCTGGGTTGTTTCCAGCTTCTGGCTATTATAAATAAGACTGCTATGAACATCGTGGAACACATGCCCCTGTGGCATGGTAGGGTATCTTTTGGTTATATGCCTAAGCTTGGTATAGCTGGGTCTTCAGGTAGATCTGTTTCCAATTTTCTGAGGAACCTCCAAATTGATTTCCAGAGTGGTTTTACCAGTTTGCAATCCCACCAGCAATGGAGGAGTGTTCCTCTTTCTCCATATCCTTGCCAACATCTGTTGTCACCTGAGTCTTTGATCTTAGCCATTCTAACTGGTGTGAGGTGGAATAGCAGGGTCATTTTGATTTGAATTTTCCTGATGACTAAAGACTTTAAACATTTCTTCAAGTGCTTCTCAGCCATTCCTTTGTTGTAAATTCTGTTTAGTTCTATATTTTTTGATTGAGTTGTTTGATTTCTTGGCGGTTAGCTTCTTGAGTTTATATATTTTGGATATTAGCCCTTTATCCGATGCAGGGTTAGTGAAGACTTTTTCCCAATCTGTAGGTTAGCTTTCCTGTTCAGAGGAAGGCAGGATTCAGACAGGGAAGCACCTAGTAATACAGTGCAGTTGCTGTCTAGTATGGTGGCCAAACACAACCATTGAAATGCAAAGCTGAATGGACTTGGATTAAACAGTAAATTTGTTCTTCAGTCAATGCATCCTGTCTGTGGTACTTCACAGCACAGCAGAGTAGCACAGCACATGGACACAGCAAAGACCTAACTCCTGCTAAGTCAGGGAGACTAATGGCAGAAGGTGGAAGTCTTGGAGGATGACCAACCTGAGCCGAGCGCCTTGGGATAGGACTGTTTGTGAGCTGGTGAAGATTAGGTTGTATTTTATAGAAATGTACTGAAGAATTTAAGAAGCAGTTGGATTGGGACCTATTTGTCCATACAATGACTCTAATCCATGACTTGGGTCTGTTTGTGATTACTGTATGACTAAAATGTCAACAATTACTCATGAGACATCTTTACTCAAAATCCCTCTTCCTGGTTTTCTTGGTGGCAAATGTTTGGATGCTTCATGTCCTAACAGAATTGTAGTAAAGGATCATGGCTGGTCAACTCTAGCTGTAATACAACTGATTCCTTCTTTTTCCCATATCCTCCCATCTCCCCTTCCACCCTACCCCATGTAATGTAATTATCCTGTTGCCTCTGTGTTCTGATCCTAAGACAGCTACCCTGGCAATCACTGAGGAAAAAATGCTTTTCTCCCAAGGGCCTTAATATCAAATTATTTTCCAAACTAGATTGTTAGAGGAATCTTAAAATGAGGTAGGTATTTATTGTGGGGTTACCTGACCCTTTAGCCTGTGTTAATGTATGACATATCTAGGAAGTGTGTAATCTTGCACTTCTGAACCACCCTTCAAGCATGGTCAGATGTTGAGTAAGTGCATGCTGAAGTAATATGTGACATGTCTCCTTTCTTCCTCATTGTCACAACTAAAGGTGGGCAGGGAACATGCTTGTTTACCAATGCCAGTTTCAGACAATCCTTTTGTTAGACCTGAAGATAATTTATTGTTTAGCTTATGTGGTCTAACACTTGAGGCCTAAGGAAACTTGTTGAGCTGGTTATAGGAAGAGCTGGGGTTAGGCTCGGCTTTCCCTACACATCCCAGCAAATTGTACGGCCCCACAGTTAAACATACTAGAAAGTAACTCACCGGTGACAGGTAAGACTATCACCAGTAAATGACTGCCAAGTGTACTTGATATCAGGATGTAAGGTGAGCTTCGCTCTGGTTGGTCGGGAGCAGAGGAAGTCCTGAGTTAGTGAAGTGAATGTTGATTGTTGATATGATTACAGCATGCTGCCAAGGACTCCAAGGTTTTAGACCAATGGGAAATTGGCAAAGCCATTTTTCCCATATTAGCCAGGCTCAGATGGGTGGCAAAGCTTCTCTCAGAGAATGTGAGCACTGCAAATGACCAGTGTGAACAAAACCTAGCAAGTGCAGCTTCCTCTGCCTTGATGCCTGAGACTTGCTGTCTACCAAGACCTCCTACTGAGGCTAGCTAACCCTGAACCTGTGCAGTACCTAAGAAACATTCTGAGGTTCAACATTATAGCTGTAGTAGGTCCCACTTCATCAGAGTGTACATCCCACCTGACCCCAGATCTACTGTATGCGTATCTGTATCTCTGTCCTTTATTCCCTCACCACTCCTAGTCAGAGTTCCACGGCCAAGCTGAGTAGAGGATGGTTTGCTCTGAGAGGAGCTACAGTACTTCTCATGGCCTGGTGCCTTAATGCATCCTTTACATTTGCTTCCTAGTTCAATGCTTGCCCAACACCCAAAACCTCAACAAACACAGCAAACAATCCTCCACTTGTCACAGCCTGTTGATGTGGATCTGCCTATAGGAAATGCCTTCTGTTTCTGCTTTTGCCTTAAACTTTGTCTCAGTGTGTCCTCCATGCCTAGAACAATGTCTGCCATGGAGCCCAAACTCAACATGTATCTCTAAACGCTGATCAATACTAACCATAAATCTAGGCAGCTGTGGTCCTGACCTTGACCCCTTGCTTTAATCAGTGGAATGAATGCAGGGAAGCAGAAGAAGTTATCTCCATGGAGTTTGTTTCTGTTTTCACTGTCTGGCCTGGCTGGGTGACCTTGGGTATGGTACACTTGGAGTGAGACTATTACTACTTCGTAGATTGTCATAAGGCCATCATTATTGTAAAGACATTAAGCAGTGTCTGGCTCATAATGAGCTGCCTTGAATAGCTGACTCCCAGTACTGAATATACATTGTTAAATAACAGGAACAGTCTATAACTCATGGCATTCATTATTATTAAAGATCAATTCATGGTCTGTATCCCCAACAGGCTTGGTCTCTAGGAGGCTGGTCAGTTTCAGTTTTAGGGAATGGTCACTGAACTAGTTAACACAAAGCAATGCTGTCAAGGACAAGAGATTTCAAGCTTAGGAACATGTTTGTACAAGGTTGCCAGAGTTGGCTGAATTATGGAGTAGGAAATAAGTAGGAGGGCTTTAAAGGGGCAAAGGGAGACATTGGGTTCTCACATTCTCTCCCTTTCTCATTCTAGCATGTTCAACGCTTCAGTCATTTACAATGGATGCTCCACTATTGCATAACTCTCTATCACAGCTATAGCACTGTATGGAAAGTAGACTGAGAGCACCGAAGCAGCCAGCATGTAGGAGCCAAGGAGAGCTACCTGAGGTCGCAAGAAGTGTGCGCATACACACACACACACACACACACACACACACACACACACACACACACACGCAACCCTGGAGGAGCTGTGGAATCACTATAGTGATATCAATAAAAGCCTTCCAACATATTTTATTTAATGTTACAACAGCCTTGCTTTTACTCATTTTTACTGAATACTGGTTTTGGATTTTATAATTTTCCTGACTGCTATCATAAATTCTTGATTTAGAGAGACTGAAGTCACAGCTTAGATTCTCATGCAGGCCAGCCGTAGAGCCCAGCCTTCCTCTTGTGTAGGTTCTGCGAATACTTTCTAACGCCAATGCATGTACCACTTTGAGATGGCTCCACGACTTCTTCCAGGATGTGTTAAAGTTCCATGCTCTTTGAACAAAAACTTCACACTTTAACCTCCCGACTTCAAAACGATCTTTGCATATACTCTCAGAAGTGTAGCAGCACATCAGGATGAACGCACTGTATCCAGTAAACTCCGTAAGCCTGACTCCTCTCTCACGGGAGTCCAACTCATTTGAAAGATAAGCATTTGTTTGAAAATTAATAGCAACATTCTTTTGTTTCATATTACACAGCTTTAAAGACCAAAGGAGCCTCAGGAATTAATTGTAGGCTTCTAATAAACACAATGATGTAATGACGTATTTAACATTATGGGTTTTTTGTTTGATTCCAAATAAATTGCAGATTTTTTTCTGGTGTGATACTAAAACAATTACCATTTTGCAAAAAAGGATAATTAATCTGCAATTTTTTCACATTAGATCATATATCTCTAAAGAGTGCTCAGCTGCTGGGTTTTTAGCTTTCATTTTTTCCACTGATGTACCGCCCCATCAGTGCTGACATTTAAATGAGTGAGTATTCAACACAAATGTGATCATTTGTACAGCATCCAATGCAGCCCCATGCTGAGATGATTGCTTTTGGGAGCCGTCCTCGGGCTCTCAAATAGGGGGAAAAAGCCAGGCAAAATTTTATCAATTTACATTTTTCTGTGATTAATTTTTATGCAAATAAGGGCCCAACGTGCTCCCATCTCACCTGAATCATTCGGATCATCAAAGACAAATTGAGCATCACTTATTGAAAAAATAGGCTTTAAACTACAGCTGCGTTGGGAAATGCTGAGAGCGGGGCGTGAACTTCTCTGATAAAACAGGAATAGATTAGAAATGCCATTTGCGAGCATTCCCTACACGGAGCCATAAATGTGGAACTTAACAAAGTCCATGACAATACGTCTCTGCTTTAAATAATCTCTGGTCCTTGTAAACATTCAACACGGGTAAGGGCGTTTTGAAGCAAGGTTTCCCAGGACTCTGAAGCTATAATCCTAAGTAAGCAGGGGCTATCGACTGCCACATTGTCACTAACTTTCCACCACGTATAGATGGATATGCACAGTGAGGATCAAAAGCTAGATGTGAAACATCTTAAGTTACAGGATTTGCATTGTGGGCATTCTGTTGCACTAATTGATCAGCAATGTCAAGTCCATCCATTCTGATTCTAGGCCATCCCGTTCCCACACAAATAACAGACGTATCCGGCTCACGATTTGCATCCATTAAAATTATAAAAACCATATTCAATTTTAAGTCTAATTATATTCTTCAGTTTCTGGACTAAAAAATAAAGGTCCTTTCCATGCTCTCTGAAATGAAGTTAGCAGTGTGATTTATGCTTAAACACCGGTCCAGCTTACAAATGCTAACTCGGTCCTGAATGAGTTCAATTTGCTATTTTTAAGGGAAATTTTTATACTATATATATCTTATCCCTTAAAAATGTGCTTAGAATTCTGTATACATTATTCAGTTATCGAAATCTCTCTCTCTCTCTCTCTCTCTCTCTCTCTCTCTCTCTCTCTCTCTCTCTGTCATGAAAATAATCACCAGAGCAGAAGTAAATTGTTGACAATTCTCTGAGAATGGAAACAGACCACAGGGGGTAAAAATCTGGTTATCTGAATGGGTGACATAATCGAAGGTTGAGCTAAGCTAAGGGAATCTCAACATAAACAGCGGTCTTATTTCCAAGCCAGATTCTCCTTTCTGTACAGTACTGGAGGAAGTCCAGTCTTCTCCACACTGCTGTGAGAAAAGTGCTGGACAAGAACAAGATTAGAATCTTAAAAGCTCTCCTGGGGAGTAAAATTACTGTGCAGGGTACAGGTGAGGAGGTAAAAGGAGCAAAAATAAATGGAGTTTATTCCATGGATTTTAGAGTTTATTTCACAAAGACAGAAATAAAGATATCTAAATCCATAGTTGCAGTCACTCCCTGAGAGAGGGCTGTGTGTGTGTGTGTGTGTGTGTGTGTGTGTGTGTGTGTGTGTGTGCACTGAATAGCAACATTGGGCTCTTTCCCTTATCAATAAATGCACCATTCCCCAGCATAGACCAGGAAACCATTCTTTCAGTAGTCTCCCTTCAGAAATAACCTGGAAAAGATAAGTTATTTTGATCCCAAAACGATTAATTTCCATCTGATGAGCAAGCAATGAGCAAGAACAGACAATTCCTACGACTCAGATCTATTTGGTCTGCTCTTGGGGTGAGCTGCTGTAAACCCACCAGCTCAGAACTCCGTCTACCGTGATTCACGATTCAACCAGGAAAAGCAGCCATCATTCAGAACCCAGACAACTAATGTCACAAACAAATGTGGACGCCACATGACTCCATCCACAAAGACGCAGGTTCTGCTTGTGACTCTGGGCAGCAGCTGTCTGGTTAAAAGCAGGTCATCTGGCTTCCACACAGCTGTTTTCCTAATGTCCAGGATAACGTCCAACGGGAAAAAGGCAGTCTGTCTTTCACAGAACCAAATTGGCACCTCCCAAATGATGGGGAAGGTGCTCCCACATGTGCTGCGTACATTTGGGGTCAGTGAGAGAAGGAGGAAAACTGGACAGAAAGGAACTCACGATCTCAGTCATCGGCTCTGAAGGAAGAGCCTACCCTGCAGAGTTTCATGAGGCCTCAAAGCCATACACACTTGACGCTGCCAGACCTCAGTCAACACAGGACCCCTCTTCTCATTTTTGAGCCACCACTTCCTTAAAAAGTTTTCCCAAGGTTGGGCGCATTGATACCCCTATTTATATGAGAAATGCAACCTCGAGTCTCTTGCTTCCTAAACTTCCATTGGAAACTGTGAACTTCTGCTGTTCTCTGAAGAACCCATATCCCCACTGTGGCTCCTGCAGACAGACAGACTGACTAACTGACAGACTGACTGACTGACAGACTGAATGGAACATCTTGATGATGGCAGAAATGTGGAATGCTGCAGATGCAGAGCCAAAATTACCTTGGGCTGTCTTTAGTTGGCTTGATAACCATTTATTACCAAGCTCTCTGTTTGTGAGCACTGGGAAAACTTTTGAGTTGCAGACCATTAACTCTCACCAATTTTAAATTTCAGACTATTATAGGCTAGTAGCTGAAACTCCCCAGCTCCTGTGAACCCTGACGACCAGATATACCCCCAAAACACATAGTAAATGCATTGACTTAATGGTTTTCTATTGTTCTGTGAGCATCAATGTTCATGGAATATCTTCCACAACGAGCATATTATTGAAAGTGATTTGAATCCATGTTGTTCCTGGGTCATGGTCACTTATATTTGGCTCAATATAAACTACCTATTTTTCTCTTTAGCACAAAACTCTTCTCCAGTTACTGTCATAAAAACCATCATAAACTCTAGGA
Source organism: Rattus rattus (assembly GCF_011064425.1). Taxonomy (NCBI): domain Eukaryota; kingdom Metazoa; phylum Chordata; class Mammalia; order Rodentia; family Muridae; genus Rattus; species Rattus rattus. Next base: position 84,219,452 of record NC_046158.1, on the reverse strand, counting down.
TTGAGGGGTAAGATTCTTTTGTAGGAGAATCCAAGAGTTGGAAATGAGTATTTTTACTCATTTAGATATTTCTGGAAAAGGGTGACCTTAAATAAGAGACAGAGACTTTACAACATTTCTGATGCCCTCAAAAAGACATAATGGTATTAAAATTATATGAGGTGATATAAAAAAATAAGACCTGGATAAATTAAGAAAAATTTCAAAGGTCAGATAGCAGATGATGTAAGTTTTACACATATGGACATCAGTCATTAGAGTATAAATCCCTTCTCCAAGCTAAAGTGTCTTATCAAAATAGAGGACAGGGAAAGGTCAACACATAGCAGAAAAGCCACACTATTAAATTATGTTACGAGACTAGAAAGAACATTCTATAAAGTGATTTATAACATTTATAAAGCAGACTAACTTTCTGATAGTTTCTACATTCAAGAATGTAACATGGGAGTTCTTTTGGGGTGGGGCTTGAGAAAGCAAATGAGTTGCATTGAACTGAGAAAACTCAAATAATGATGCCTGAAACCTGATTGGTTTATCCACAAATCTAGAGATTGTCAGTTCAAACTTGGCATGTCATTGACTCATCATGACTATAAATGTATCTTCATTTTTTCTAGCATTTCTTTTTCTTTTCCTTCCTCACCATAGCCTCACCGTCGCAAATTAGTGGCTGCAGTTCTAAGCATCATGCTCATTTTGCGGGCAGCAGGACGGACAAGATGCAAATGTAAAAGAGTATCCACCTAATAGTTTAGTCAATACCTTTCAAATACTCTTCTCGAAGATTTCACATAATGGGTCCCACTCTTTATGTCACAGGAAATCTATATCTGCAACAGACACTGAAGCGGTTAGTAGTTTTGACTACACAGAATTCTAATCTTAAAGAGGAAAGAAGAAAGAAATTTTGTAGACAATTAGTTCCCTCCAGGGAAAGAAAACGTACACAAATATGTGCTTAGAGAGATAGAAATATAGGAAACTGTAAATATAAATTAACAGTTCTGTTGATAACCAGAACACATTGCACTGAAGAATCCTATCAGAATGGTCTGTCGGGCACAGGAGAAGTGGCTCAGCAGTTATGCATGCTTACTGCTCTGCAGAGGGCTCCTGTTTGGCTTCCAGCGCACCTCTCATGGTTCATAGCTGTCTGTAACTCCAGTTCCAGAAGATCAGATGCCACTTTAGGACATCTGTGGGCTCCTGCATGTGTGTTGTGCCTATGCATACACTAACACACACACACATGCATAAAATAAAATAAAACAAATGATTTCTCTTAAATGGCAAGTTTTAGTGCTGGAGATATGGCCTACCTGTAAAGAATACTTGCTTCCTAGTCATGGACACGGGAGCTCAGTTTCTAGCACCCACCAACACTGGCTTGCTCTTAAATGCCTGTAACGCTAGCTTTGAGGGCTCCAATACCCTTTGTAGGCTTCTGCGGAAACTTGAATACTCATGGGCATGAGCACACACACACACACACACACACACATTTTTAAAATGGCTTGCCTCTCGAGTTGACCTAGCACCAATAAACTCTTCTTAAAACAGAAGAAAATAATGACTAAAAGAGTGGGATGCTGCATGTTGTTCCTTTGAGTTTTATTTGTTGGGTTTTGTTTGTTTGGTCTGTTTGAATGAAATGAAAATTTACAAATACAATGATGTTGCTTGATAAATACCTTTTGAAAGCCTACAATTCGAGGAATTTGTCTGAGCACTGAGAAAATTGGCATGAACAAAAGGCACATTTACTCATTTTGGGGAGCTGACCATCAGGAAACAAACTTCTGAAAATATTGTTTTGCAGAGAATTAAATCAACCTACCAGACAGATAGTGTGGGAGTGATTCAGACATACCAGAGATCTCTGAAGAAGGAGGGATACAGAGTTCCTGTGGGGGTGGAGAGTCAGCTTTGTGAAAGTTCCATATGGAGAAACAACTTAATACTCAAGAGAAAGACAGATCAGGAGGCAGAGCAAGGGCCAGGAAGCATCAGAAGTCAGACAATGAGGTTAAATGATCTTGGGGAAAAGTCTGCTGTGTCTTGTACTCCAAGGTAAAGAGATTCTGTTCTCAACATGATCGAAAAGGTCTGGCACGTGTGGTTTTTATTAAAAAATACCTACTGGCTTCTAAATGAAGAAGGGTCAAGGAGTAGGAATGGAAGAAGTCAACTGCTTTCATCGTCAACTACTGTACAGAAAACCATGGTGGCTTCGACCAAGAGTCTGTTAGAAATGACTAGATTAGCATCTGAACAAAAATGATAATCAGAAACTTCTATTGAACTTGAGGGTAAACAAGATGTTTGGTCGTGTTTGCTGAAGGAGTGCAGACAAAAGGAAAAATTCAGCTATTCTGCCTGAGGAAATTTTGGATGGAAAACCAGAGATGAGCAATTTCGGAAAAGGAAATGGTATTTGTATTTGGATGTGCTCAGCTTCAGGTTTCTGCTACACCTCTCAGTGGAACCCTTAGCATGGCCCTGAATTTGCATATATAAAGAAGTGGAACCTGGCGCTGTGGTTTTGAGACACACTGCTTTCTGGGCTTGCAGACATAGAAGCATATGAGCTTGTCTAGGATATGTAGACATCAGACAGAACAGGTCAGAGAGCATGGGAGTTCTGACAGAGCTATGACAAGCAGGGAGGGGATGGTGCAGCAAAAGAGATGGAAAAGGACCATCCTGTGAGGAGAACGGGTAAACATTTCATAAACAGGAGGATGATGACTTGGGGGTCTTGAAAGACCAACCAATATAAGGACAAAAGGTGGCCTTCAGACAGCCCATGTTAGGCAAAGAATGAACAGTTATTTGATCTCTCCATATTAAATTCAAAGTGATGGGAACACCTGTCCAGAAGACAGGTCACTCATAACCCTGAGGAAACAAGTTAGGTAAACCAGCACAGAGCACCCCTCTCCTCCCATGTTAATCTGAGTGTCAGCCGTCATCCGGTGAATGTGAGTATTGTGGAGAACTTCCGTGGGTCTGTTCATTTCATTCCCATCCTCACTGTGCAGCAACATCAATATCACTTCAAAATATGCTCGCTCAAGGTTTATTCAGATGCCGTGTGCTCTCCTCAGCCCTTTTTGTAGCGGAAAGTGACATATTTATTTGTACTTTTTCATTCTATAGTACTAGGCGGTATCAATTGTTTCTGTTCAAACATAACCAATAATAGGTCTCGGAAAAATCTCTCTAAATAATGTGTAATATTGTACAGTTAGGCTATCTCCCATCTAATCTAAAAACCTGTTCACTAAAATCGATTGTCACAAAATGAAATATAAAAATAAAAGATGGCTTGCAACTAATCTTACAACGTGAAGTAGAAAACTCTTGGGCTTCTGGGTTGTGACTGATGAGATGCTGTGATTGGTGGGAAGACGAGGCACAAGGAAAACCTGTGTCTTTTGTTTGAACAGTTGAGCATAACTGGTATGCAAGCACGTGGTGTGCACACGAGTGGACATGTATGTGTGAGCTTGAGGCTAAGATACTGGAAATGGTAAATGGGAATCATGTATTTTTCCTGCAGCCAGCTCCCACGTCAGATGTGAAGGAAGGAGATGCTCCCTCATAAGACAGGATGCAACACAAGGCACCCTCAATACTAGATCTCAGTGACAAAAGGCATCTCAGTGACAATGTGCCCATAATGTACATGTCAGGCACACCCACAACCATATATAGTTATATTTTTATGTGGAAAGTACATTTATTTTCTTTAAAAAATATACTACTACTATAAAAACTCATTAGAACATACATTGCTCAAGGAACATATTTGAGCATCACGACTGTGATCTAAGGAGACATAGCACTTTGTACCACTGGAAGCATTGGTAATGCAAGAAGCAGGAGCAGGGGAGCCATATTTGTGAGAGCACTTGTGGCATAGTGAACCTCTTCTTTCTGAGCTGTACAAACTCACCAAACGATTTTACTATCAGAGAATGTGGGAACAAGAGGACTGCCCACACAGATTATGAAACATTAGGAAATCTTCCAGGAACAACCCAGGAGATCCAGGGAATGAGATCCAGAAGGGCATAGGTTTTAGAACTATGCAGGTGAGGCCATAAGCCAGGAAACATGAGCATTTGTTGGGTGACCTTATTTTAACCTTGGGCTAATGAGGTATGAAGACACAAGGGTCACACTAATAACAACATACATGTGTTATTATATGCAGTTCTATGTTTCTTTTCTTCTTGCCAATGGTATTAAGCTGTTTTCATGGTGGAATTATATTTCGGCAGTTACTTGGTAGAGACATGCCACTGGTAGACAGTTTCACTAACATTAACTGCGCGAGTGCAGCGATGCAAAGCCATGTTCAAGCAAGTAGCATGGGTGAGAACTTTCCATTCTTGTGACATTTTCCAGGCCAGTGGACTTGAAATTGTGCCATTCCAAAATAATTCTGGGGTGGGAAGCTCTTTAGGATAATGCAGGCACACTTAAGTGAGAATTACGAAGGAAAGCTGATGTGAGAAAGCTGTAATATTACTGGTATAAGAATAGGTGCTGCCAGGGGATGAGGCAGATGACAAATGGGCTTGCTGAGGAAAGACTAAGGACATCCCTGAAGTGAGAGGAGGCAGGCCTGAAGCAGCAGGTGCCTGGCTGTAATGAAAGCCCAGACCTTCAAGATCAGACAGAGGAACGCATGAGCAAGCTGCCTTGAGGAGGGGGGAGGAGCAGTCCCAGAACGGCCACGATTAGGCCTATGCATGTCAAAACACAATAATATACACAAGTAATGATAACCGGAGAGAAAGACCAAAGGCCCTGTGCACAAATCAGAAGGGCTGGTGGCAGGAGGTGTCAACCTGGGGATCTATTCCAGGACCATCATTCACTGGTGAAGCCACTAAAGCCCATAATGGGAATCTTCCTATTTTCTTCTGATGCCCTTGTATGTACATGGTGCCTAGTTCTGCAGATACTTGCTAAGTATTGTCTAAGACAAGTTTGTTTAGAAAATATTTTCCAACAAATGCCCAAGTACCTTTTTCTACATTATATGAATGGCAAAATCAATTCTCTCATAGAAATATGATCTAAAAATACAATCTTTTAATTTTAGAAGTTATTAATCACGGGGACTTAGGTTAAAACAAGAAGAAAATGATACACTGTCTTTTTAACTGTATAAAATAATACCCTGTATTATTCATTCAGCAAGCATTATCAGGATTTGTATACTACTGGAAATTATTGATAAATGAAAAGTAAAATTAAAAATAAAAAGATGTGCTTTTCATTTTATTTACACAAAGTGAATTATAAAATGCCTCCCTTAATGGAACCAGAAGAAAGGCATAAATAAAATTATATTTACTTTTATAAGATCTAAATTGAGGCTGGACACAGTGAAGCATACCTCTAATCCTAATACTTGGGAGGCAAAGGTAGATGGATCTCTGTGAGTTTAGGCCAGACTGGGCTAATAGTGAGTTCTGAGCCAATCAGGGCTACATACTGAGACTCATCTCAGTACAAAACAAACAAACAAACAAAAGAAATAAAAGCACACCTTATTTGAGTGTATTTTAACTGTAAAACAAAAATGATAGTCATGAGCTCATTTTAAAAATGATATATTGTCCTTTTAATCCAAATATATTTGTGTTTATAATAATTATGAATATCACTTCTAAAAGATCAAGACTCTGTCAGGATGACCATTAAAGTAACATTTAATCCCTTGTGGAGCAAACCTCATGGCTGACAAAAAATAAGTCATGCTCTTCAACCGGGTGACATCCTGACCTCCAGGGAGCCCTTTAAATCAGTTAGCAAGATAACACGAGTCGGATACCAGCCTGACTTCTCCAACTTCACCTGATCAAGATAAGCCTCTAAACTTTTGCAGGCTGTAGTGAGCTCTGAGGGAGGCCTGCCTTCCAGTGACTGATTATGCCCCAGGCTTTCATGGCCCACCCTTGTTCCACTGTGCATGGAGGAAAAATTATCTAAGTAAACGAAAAGATACAGCATATTCATGGATCAGACAAAATAATATTGTTACGTGCTAATTCTTTACAATTTGATCTCTAGAGTTGATGCAATCTCAGAATCAAAAAACACAAATCTTTTTGTGGCTCTTGACAAGCTAATTGTAAAGTTTGTTTGGAACATCAAAGAAGTAGGAACACCCAGAACAGTTCTGGGAAAGAAAAATGTAGGTGTATATTCAGGTATCAGCGTAATCAGCGACATACAGAAGTGGTTAAAGGGTAGGCGGGAATGTGTTTACCACAAGTGAAGAACAACCCTAGCTGATCACCAGCATCCAGTTAATCAAACTGTCAGGGGAAGGGTTACGAATAATCTCACGACTAACACAAGTTAGAATGAGTCCTGGATTCTGGGTTGGAGTTAAGCATAACAATATGAATTCATGAATTTTTTACTGTAGACACAACGCAGGTGTGTGTGTGTGTGTGTGTGTGTGTGTGTGTGTGTGTGTGTGTGTGTATCTACTAAGAAATAGACTCCAGTAGAAATGGGCGTATTTACTGTTCAGATTGTGGTTTCTAAGGAGCCTTTTCCAGTAGAGCAAACCAGAGTTCACTGACAAAAATGGTTAATTCCACTGTTGTGGCAGGGGACACAGCACATGGACCCATGTATCTTTTAGTAACTGAGAAAAGGAGGATCCAAAATAGCACAGTGAGTGTCAAAAGGAACAGAATCCAACATAGAGCAGGTTCCAGTGGCCGATACCTTTTACAACCTGGGCAAAAGTTGGTGATTATAGTATTGAATTACCTCTCAAAGAATGAATGCAAGTGGTTTGGATATAAATAATAAGTTGGAAAAGTAAATGGGTGGGGATGGGTAGATCTTCCTTACAAAAAAATCCAACTAATAAATGCAGAGAAACATGAGAGCTAAATTAGCCAGAGGATGTAACTAATAATTGCAGAACATACCAATGAAAACCATAGAGGAGACTTTGGTATCTGTCAATGTCAAGGCATCCCCCTCAAACGCTTACTAATTGGTGTGATCCTGACTACATTAGCAACTTCTTGCTCATTTCCCTAGGACGTTCAGCTGAGTTCCTCTTCCCTGGCAAGTGGACTGAACTGCGTGTTTAAGCAAATGTGGCAAAGGCAGGCTTAACCTCACAATGGGAAGAGGAGACAGACGCCATCCACACCCAGACGAAAGCACACATCTTCAGTGATAAGATGCTATCATTACCCCTCGCACAGTACCGTGAATATGACCATCATTTCTGAGATCATAAATCCAACATTTCAGACCAATCATAACGTTGTGTTGTAGTTGATTCATGTTGAAAGGCATCCTGACCTTTGTTTAGGGGCCCAAGAAAGAATCGTCATCAAACTGTAGTAGAATAGAAGGAATTTAAAAAACATGAGTATTGGAGGCAGTGTGCCACACACGTGGGACCTAAAAGCAGAACAGGAAACTTACGTGACATGGTGTCATATGTCTGTCATCCTATCAACAGGAAGGTTAAGGTAGGGAAGTCTTGTGGACAGGGCCTGGCTAGGAAACGTAGTGAGACATCATCTCAAATAAGCAACAACAACAAGAAAATTCATGTGGAAAAGCAAACTTTCCATTTAGAAGATTTATGTGTACCAATGCTGATTTCTTATTTATAAGGTTTATGTGACCAAATGCTGATTTCTTATCTGTAAGAATTATGTATACTAATTCTGATTTCTTATTTTCAGGAGTCTATGATAGTTAGGTGAGATGTCAGCACTATGGAGAGTTGACTAAAAAAGTTTCCAGGACTTCATGTTACCTTTATAATTCTGTGAATCTAAAATTATGCAAATGAAAACACTTTAACGAACATATTGCATACATTTTAATCTTCTTAGATGGTCTAATTAAAAGTTATTATGCTTTTATTTCCAGGAAATTGAAAAAATTCTTTAATGTTATCAATGTGGCAATAGGTAATGTCAAACATTCATTATGCTTTCTCTTCCTACCAGCAAGCCCACAGGAGGGGAACCCCTGGGATTTGATTTCCTCATTTAAATAAGGACTCCAAAGAATATGATTCCAATATACCACACCTCTTCAATTTTCAAAATAGGAGGGCTAACAGATTTCTTTTTTATTACAACTCAAAAAATACTTTCTCATATTATACATACATATATATCGAGATGATTATATATATATATATATATATATCAAACTCATGAATGATTACTAGCTGACTTAAGAACGCACAGACACCATCTCACAACACTGGCAAGCTGGGTCAAATCACAGAGGACTGAAGCTTAAAGTTGCGAAGTGAACCTGTCTCATTCATCACCAATCAGAAGAAAGTCATTGGGGAAACACAGCTACAGCTAAGAGGCTCTGTCCATCCAGCCCGTCCTCACTTACCAATGAGAAGCATGTCAGCTCACTGCTCACCTAGTTACTAGGAACTCCTCCAGATACCCACTGAATTGTTTAAACTATTAACTTACGAATGTGTTCACCATCACATTCTCTATATTAAATGAAGCCCCAAAATAGCCAGAGAAGTCTAGGCTGTCTTCAATATTGTTTTCATTTATTATAATATCTTAGTCTCTTTCTCACAAGCAGTTTGGGGGTTGCTATGGCTACACAATGGCATCCTATGAGTGGAGGATAATTTTCTTCCTACATCCTCAAAAGAAACTTAACAAGAACAACACAGAAATAACAGTGAGCCTTCATTTTCTAACGGTCAATGTTGTTTTCTATGAAGTCGAGTAGTACATTGTACTGTGCCATGGATCCACAGACACACAGACTCATTGCGCTGGGATTTCCTTGTGCATCCCAATGAGTCTGAACTATAAGCACTCAGGGTGGCAAAGCAGATACTGAGTGGATAGCATGCTGCATTAAGGAAGTGCTGTGGGCATCTAGTGAGTCACATTTCTAGGTAACATAAGCATTTTTCCTTATCTCATGTTTTAAATAAAGCAGCCATGCCTGTGTAGGACTGAGTTGTGTTTTGATGACTTAGAGAAAAACCAAAACAATGTGTAAATTCTCTTTGGGGGCATAGCTTTGATATAGTTTCAAACAGAAAGTTTACAACAAAACGCTCCCCAAAGCCTTTTACCCAGAATCAGTAGGGCACATTCATAAAAATTGTGAGACGATAAGGTGAACCTAAACACACACAAACCCTCAATAGCATTCATTAGTGAACCCTTCATTATCTCCTATTCTCTAATTTGTTACCTATGGATTCTCAGTATTATCGTTGTGAAATTGTGATTTCCCAGCTTCGCCCTCCCTTCGGAATCTGTCGGTTAACAGTCTACCACAAAGAGGGCTTCGCTTGTCTGTTGTTTATTTCTCATTTGTTTGTCAGTATTAACTCATGTATTCCTACATCATCCACCCCTTTTAGTTTTTTGACCTTTTAGACAATTACGAGAGCTGCATCTGAGGAAGATTCTTTATGTTGCGTATCCTCAAAGCATGGTAAGGCTAATATTATCGTGAAGAATTTTGAAGATGCTTTTAACCCAAAATTTCCTTTCCTTTAAGAACAAATGTACACACTGCCTTCAGAATATTTTGAGGCAAAAACCATGCCCTTCTGTTTCAACAGAAATGCTAACAAATCTTATCTCTCCTTAGAAAGTCCTGTCTAGACACATTACCCTTTCACAGCACAAAATCTCTGTTTTGCTCCCTATCTGGGGCTCCAGTTAATTACATGAAGAGACAGATGCTGAGCAGCCTTAAGGCTCTCGCTGCCACCACAGCGAGGATGAGCTCCGCTCAACAAGCAGGTAGTAAGTGAAGACAAATGCAGTTTGACAAGGCAGCACATCTGAGCACCTAGGGTTAGCAAACACACGGCCCGCTCCGAGTTCCCAAGCAAAAACAGAGGAAAATCAGGCAGATTGCTTCTGACAGAAATCATATCACAGCCACACTTCCAGAACAAGTCCGTGTGAATGAAATGATACACTTTCTGTTTCCCATCTTCCCCTCTCACGAGAAGCAAGGATAGCCAAGGTACATTGAGGGTGACAGCCCAGTGCAAGGTGCTTAGCGGGCTTTTTAAAGCTCACTTTCCCTTTAGAGAGAGGAAAGAATCAGCCACAGTCCATTGATTTACACGCTGCAGCTATTTGTCTGATTCCAGACAATTTCTAGTCTTCTAATGACTGACTTCAAGGTCCAGTCAGTATTGTGTCCAAAGAGAAAACTAGAGACTTGAATAGCCTTTACAGGGGTCAGTAACATAAATTAGACTTTCCTAAAACATATTGAACAATCTTATCTAGCAAATTAATTATTTCCTCATGTAATTTCGTGTTTGAATATTATTAATATAAAGGCCACTTATCCTCAGACATAAACAGATATGGAAATGATGCAAAAGTAAAAGGTAAATAGTGTAATTAGGAGGAGAAAGAACACTTTTGACTAATGTAGAAATAATTATGAAATTTTTTTATTACAAAAATGTTTCCCTCATTAGTTGTCAATGTAGTCAGTTATTGTGATTTGGGGTGGTTCTATTCAAAGTAGAGCAAAATTAATTTACTATAATTTAATGTTTTTATTTCACTTTGTTTGTAGAGGGTCCTTATATGTTATGTCACAGACAAAACGAACCAGACAATTATGTTGTTCTAACATAACTGCTGTTTTCAGGAGTCAAGATAGGAACGGAGGACAGCCTGCCGTGAGCCCAGCTGTTGGATGAAAGGCCAACAATGAGGATTCCCAAAGGAGAAGAGAGAGGGCGGGAGCATCGCAGAGGACACATGGAGATCTATAACCTAAGGGACATAATTAATCATGATTCTAGTTTTCTTTGCATTAAATAACTGTGTTATTTCTTCAGTTTCCTGATACAGTCTCCATTTTAGCCATACTTTTGTTGTCCTATGTGAAAAGTCACAGAAGCATGATGCTACACAGACATGGGAGGCTGAGGTAGGGGGACAGTGAGTTCATAACAAGCTCTGGCTACGTGGAAAGAATGTCCCTAAACAAACAGCAATCTGACTCATCTCCTACTCTCATCTACATGTTGTCCTCCTGACACTATGATGTTCACTCCAACCTTGACTATAGAGATTCTCAGATGAGAGGTTTTCCTCCCTGTGTCTCAGTTACTCCTGCTTCTCCTCCAGGTCTGGCTGAGATGTCAGGCATGAAATCATCTCCTCCTTGGCTGCTTACCTGACCCCCTCAGTTCATCAGTATCTTTTGCATCTATTTGTTCTGTATACCCCATGCTTCTCCTAACCCTGTACTAATCACACTGTATTTCTACGCACTTCCCACCACTATCTTCACAGTACTAAGATTTACAAACATGGGATGAATTATAGAGGAAAGAAGTAGAAAGGAGAAAACCTTGAACCTGCATCATTTATTTAAATGTGTCCCAACATTTCCCTTCTGGTCTGAAAGTCTTTGTAGGTGAGGCTGGAGTGTGCATCCTGCTGTGAAGATTGGAAGGGATAAGAAAGGGGCACAATTGGACAGAGGGTGGAATCCAATAACGTGGGTTAAACTCTACAGTACCATTCATGGATGTTAAAGAGGAAAGGGACAGAAAGATAGCTGTCTTTTAGGAAAAAGCAATGTTGTGGGAAATGTGGTAAGCATGAGGGGATGGTAAGCAATGAGAATACAAGAAAAATTCAAGCAGACGGGTTTGATTGTCCCATCAATTGACTTTGTTTGGGTAGCTGAGAAAAAGGAGATGTAACTGCTAGCATGTGTCTTAACTTCTCTGTGTCTCAGTTCTCCTATATGTGAGACACAATAAATAATAAGTGTTGAAAAAAACACTTTTTTGGAAAATTCCTTCCACACAAGCATGGGGACCAACTCACTTGGTGTCTTCACTTCAACTCTCTATGATCTGTTTTTCATGCATATTTTAAGATATTCACTAATCAAAAGCATTTATTCTCCTTTTGTCATTCGTGTTTCTATTGCCAAAATTACAGATAATCACTTATTTCTTGAAACTCCATCTATACTTAGTCAATTGTCTCCACAAGACTGGCTCACTTCATAGTTCCTCAGCCTGTAAATCTGTTTGCTCACTGATTCAGAACCCTACACGAGTTACTTCTTAGCACTGTTACCACATAAAAGGATATATATATACATATATATATTCACGATACATATATATATATATTCACGATCATTTTTAAAGCTCTGATCATAGATTTCTTGTCTAGAACAGTTTAATATGCTATATTATATACTAATAAAACTTAAAGCTATGGAATCAAGTGTCCTAAATATACTATCAAATTCTACCACATTCTATAGCTGCATAATCAAAAATATTGAACATTTCTATTACTCTTTGTTTCAAATGAAGACAAATAAAATTCTTACTTCATAAAACAGCAGCTAGAATGTAATGAGATAATCTATGTAATAGATAATATCTTGTCTTGATAATAGGAAGCAACAATGAAAATCATCTCTGTCAATAATAATAACACAACAAAAGATAAAATACAGGTTTCAAAGTTACAGGAATGTAATGAAAACTACATGACTAAATAATTTAAGAAAATCTTCACAATCAAACAAAAGAGTTTTGCTCCTTAAAATTACTATAGTCACATTGCTTTAATCATAGTGTTACTTTTCCTGGTAAGACCATTTAGTTGGTCACAAAGCAACCCTCAATAGATACAAAGATATTAAAATATCAATTTCTTATCAGACCACCATGGATTACAGATGGATTTAACAATAAAAACAACAGAAAGCCCAGATAATCATGGAAAGTGAACAACTCTAGTCAATGATCACTGGGTCAGAAAAGAAATAAGGTAAGAAAGAAAAGTGATCTAGAGTTCAATAAAATGAAGGCACAACATACTGAAGCTTATGGGACACAATGAAAGCAGTGCCACAAGGAAAATTCCTAGCACTAAGTGCCGTCTTAAAGAAATTAGGAAATTCTCCTACCAGCAACTTAGAAGTACAGCTGAAAGTTGAAGAACAACAAGGGCAAAGCATTTCAAGAGGAGGAGATTGCAGGAAGTAGTTAAACTCAGGGCTGAAATCAATAAATTAGAAACACATAGACAAAAAATAATCAATAAAATCAAGAGGTAGTTCTTTGAGAAGATCAATAAATAGACAAATCCTTTGCCAAGCTAACTAAATGACAAAGAGAGATAGTATCTGAATTAACAAAATCAGAAATAAAAGGAAGACGAACAACTACCACTACCACTGAGGAAATTCAAAGAATCCTTAGGTCTTACTTCAAAAAAAAAAAAAAAGAGTATGGTTTTCTAGCTGGATACCAGTTACCAACATTATATCAAGATCAGATCAGGTAAGCTATTTAAATAGTCTTATAACCCCTAGGTAAATTAAAAGTAATCCAACCAACCAAAAAAATAGCCATATTCTTTTAGTGCAGAATTCCACCAACTTTCAAAAAAGAGCTAATACCAATACTCCTCAAACTATTTCATAAAATAGAAACATACTTGTAAAATCCATTCTGTGAGGCCACAGTCACCCTAATACCTAAACCACATACAAAGACTCAACAAAGAAAGAGAATTTCAGACAAGTTTCTCTTATGAACATTGAGGTAAAAATACTCAATAAAATACTTTCAAAGTGAATCCAGGAACACATCAAAAGCAGCATCCACTATGATTAAGTATGCTTCATCCCACAAATGCAGGAATGGCTTAATATATGAAAATCTATCAATATTATCAATCATACTAACAAACTGAAAGAAAAAAATCAGATTGATCATATCATTAGATGCTGAAAAAACCTTTGACAAAATCTAACACCCCTTCATGTTAAAGGTATTAGAGAGATCATGGACACAGGATACCTAAACATAATAACAGCAATATGCATCAAGCCAATCTGCAACATCAAATTAAATGGAGATAAACTTAAAGTAATTCCACTAAAATTCGGGACAAGACAAGGCTGCCCACTCTCTCCCTGTCTATTCAATGTAGTACTTGAAGTTCTAGCCAGAGCAATAAGACAACTAAAGGAGATCAAAGGGATACAAATTGGAAACGAAGAAGTCAAAATACTGTTATTCACAGATGATATGGTAATATACATAAGTGACCCCAAAAATTCTACCAGAGAATTTCTACAGCTGATAAACACATTTAGCAAAGTGGCTGGACACAAAACCAACACAAAAATATCAGTAGCCTTCCTTCATACAAATGATAAATGGGATAAGAAACAAAGCCTTTAAAATAGCCATGAATAATATAAAAAAATCTTGGTGTAACTCTAAGCAAACAGGTGAAAGACCTCTATAATATGAAGTTTGGGTCTCTGGAAAAGAACTACAGGAAGATATCAGAAGATGAAAAGATCTCCCAACCTCATGGATCAGTAGGATTATTATAGTAAAAGTGGCCATTTTACCAAAGGCAATCTACAGATTCAATGCATTTGCCATCAAAATTCCAAAAAAATTTTTTTTACAGATGTTGGAAAATAATTCTCCATTTCATAAGAAAAAACGAAAAACAAAAAACCCCAAAACAATCCTGTACAATACAAGAAATTCTGGAGGTATCACCATGTCTACCTTCAAACTACACTACCAATGAATAGTAATAAAAACCACATGGTGTCAGCCTAAAAAAAGACTAGTTGAATAGTGGAATAGAATCGAAGATCCAGAAATAAACCTACACAACTATGGACACTTGATATTTGACAAGAAACTCAAAACCATACAATGGAGAAAGGGAAGCATCTCGACAATTGGTGCTTGTCTAATGGGATCTCTCCATGTAGAATAATGCAAATAGACCCATATCTATCACCATAGAACCCCACATAAAACTGGACACACTAAATCTAAGAGAAGAGAAAATGGGGAAGTGCCCTGAACTTATTGGCAGAGGAGACAAATTCCTGAATAGAATACCAAGAGCTCAGGCACTAAGATCAACAATTAATAAATGGGACCTCATAAAATTGAAAAGCTTTTGCAAGGCTAAGAAACCATTAATAGGACAGAACAGCAGCCTACAGAATGAGAAAAGATCTTCACCACCCCTACATCCTACAGAGGAATAATACCCAAAATACATACAAGTAACCCAAGTGAAAAATGGGGTACAGAGTTAAACAGAATTCTCAACAAAGGGATCTCAAATGACCAAGAAACACTTAAGAAAATGTGCAATATCCTTAATTATCATGGAAAAGCAAATCAAAATGACATCTCACACCCATCAGAATGGCTAAGCTAAAAAATTCAAGTGACAGTACATGTTGGCAAGGATGTGAAGCAAGAGGAACAATTCTTCAGTAGTGGTAGGAGTGCAAACTTGTACAACCACTTTGAAAATTGGTTTGACAGTTTCTCAGAAAATTGGGAACAGTTCTACCCCAAGACTCCCACACCACTCTTGGGCACATACCCAAAATATGAACCACTATACATACCACTGGGATACTTGCTCAATTATGTTCATAGCAGCTTTATTTATAATAGCCAGAAACTGGAAACAATATAGATGTCCCTCAACTGAATAATGGATGAAGAAAATGTGGTATATCTACACAGTGGAATACTATTCAGCTGTTAAATAAAGACATTATGAATTTTGCAGGCAAATGTATGGAACTTGACAATATCGTCCTGGATGAGGTAACTCAGTCCCTGAAAGACCTATTTGGTATATATTCATGTATAAATGGACATTAGCCATAAAGCACAGAACAACTATGTTATAATCATAGACCCAAAGAAAGTGGGTAAATAAGGAAGGCCCAAGGGAGGATGCTTGAATCTCACTCAGAAGGGGAAACAAAATAGTCATCCGAGGTAGATGGAGAGAGGGAACTGGGTAGAAGTGGGGGTGAGGAGGGAGAATTGGGATGGTGATCAGATTGTAGAGGGGGGAGCAGGAAAGGGCTTGGAGTGAGAATGGAAATCAATGGGAGGGCATCTCTGGGCTAGCTGGAGGCTTGAGACAGAGGAGGCTATGGGGAGTGACCCAAGCTGAGATTCTTAACAGTGGGGGATATAGAAAATGACAGGGCTTTCAGTGGAAGGATAAGGACATTAACCCACCCACAAAATGTTCTACTCCAAATTAGTCCTGCCTACAAGATGCACAGGGGTAAAGCTGGAGTAGACACTGAGGGAACAGCTGCCAACCAATGACTACCCCAACTTGAGACCCGTCTTGTGAGACAGCCAAACCCAGACACTATTAATGATACTCTGCAATGCTTATAGACAGAAACCTACTACAACTGTCTCCTGAGAGGCTTCATAGAAGCTTATGGAAACAGATGGAGAGACCCACAGCCAAACATCAGGAGGAGCTCACGGAGTCGTGTGGAAGAGTGGGGGGATAGATCGGAGCTAGCTGGACTGGTCTAGGGCACCACAAGAAGACTTACAGAGTCAACTAACCTAGGCCTACGGAAGCTCACAGTGACGACCAATGAGCATGAAGGGGCTGGACCTTGGCCCTTACAGATTTGTAGTAGATGTGCAGGTTTGTCTTTATGTTGATCCCCTAACAATTGGAGCGGGTGATTTCTCAGACTCTGTTGCCTTCCCTTGGATCCCCTTCCCCCACCTGGTCTGCCTAATTGGTCCTCAGTGGGAGATGTGCTTCGCACTTCTGGGACTAGATATCACAGGGTGAGATGGTACCCAAGGGGGCCTTCCCCTTCTCCTCAGAGATTTGTAAGAATATGATTGGGAGAAGAGAAGGGGGCTGTCATCTGGATATAAAGTGAATAAAATAATAAATTATTGAAAAAATCGTAGTGCTACTTCTGATTGATGATATTCTCTCTATTACTCACATCTAAAAGGCAAATTTTGACCAATTTCTTATTACAATGCTCTTCTCTTCTTAACTTTTATTCTGCCCATAGCCATGATCATCTCTTCCTTATCTGCCTTAAAAATCAAAACATAAAAGTCATGCATGTGGGGTGTGTTTAGATGCTAATTTAAAGAATTACATTCTAAGTAAATCTTTTTTTTTACATGTTTTGTTTTTCCGTGGGCATCTAAAACAGGTTTAGGCTTATTACTTTTAAGCATATTCTAAAATTTAGTAATTATTTAAAATATGGCCATCTTGTTTAGGAGAGACATGTGTTATTTCGAAAGGAAGGATAAAACAGAAGACATATTCTTGGAGAATTGGAATACTAGACAAGAGAAATACAGGGTTAGGAAATTACTTAGAGCTTGGATAATGCAAGGAACTCGATTCCCAAGTACAGCAGATTAAGCAGTAAGGCTACCTAATGAATGATGACTGAGGCTTCCTAACCCATCCCTGTGAAGAGTCTATTGGAAGTTAGACAAGAGACCTTTCTGTGTTACATTCTGGCAAACAATTTGTCAATATTTTGTTTATGTCCTGGTGTTGCATGATCATTTTCCTGGAGAGATGTGAATGAGAATCTATTCACCCGAATACAGAGGGCACCACAGACCAAAGCATGGATGCCACCAAACTCCAGCTTGGTGAATTATGAGCTTCATTGTGGTTCCTTACAGGAATGTATGTGAAAGGTTACCTACAAGGGCAGAAGTGACTCAGACTGGTGCATCAACAAAGCCCATAAGAGCTCTCAAAAGTTGGAAACCTGAAGCACACCGTACAACTTCCAGGCATCTCAAGAGATTAGAGAGTGTCCTTTCCAGGTAGCTCCATTGATCTGAGCGATATTACCTAGCCTATTGGCTTATCTTTGGGATCTTGATAAAAGTTTGCCTGGTCCCATAACTCTTACATTTTTTTTCATGACTGCAAACTTACCATCATGTGGTATGGTTATAGTGGCCTCCAAATGTTTGATGGCTTAACTCTAAGAAAACATTTCCAAGGCAGCATTGTGCAAGCAGGGTTCCCTGATATCTCTGCCTCCTCAAGGGAGCCTTCAGGAAGCTCAGATTTGTTCTTCTATGCTGTTTAGCTGGATTTTGTTTCTTCTAGGTTTCTAGCATTGTCTGTGGGTCCTTCCTCAGAAGTCTTTACTGTTTATATACTCTTAAGGAGTGAGGGGCCTAGAGAATTTTGTCAGTTTCAGGAACCTCCTGAAACTATTTTGAGTTGCTTACTTCCTGTTTTAAGGAGGGTCCCTGCAATAGCTCACTTTCCCTTAAAACTTGCTGCTGTTTCACCTTCCTGTAAACATCCTGTCTTAAAAATGTGTCCCTCCAAAATGAAAGGCTTTAATCTCAGAGAAAACTGTTACACAACACCGGAGCTTTTGTGTGATTGAAACTACTAATCCTGTGCTGTAGAAGATATGAGCGAAATAATTCACTGAAGGCTGTCTCAAGACAGCAAACTGGCGAGGCTGTGGCAGTTATTTCTGGCCATGTTTAGTGTTTACATTGAGAATATGGATTCTAAAAAAGCAGACAGAAATATTTGGAATGACATGCCATTTGGGCTAGAAAAGGAGAAAGATATAGATAAGGAGCCGGTGGTAGTTAGAGAGACTAGTGATATTAACGAAATTTCAGACATTCTATACTGAGACAATTAGAAATTTTCCAGGTGTCACTCCAGGGTAAAAAACTTGTAAACTATTGTGAAAGACTTTCTCTTGAGAAGGCAGAGATGTCAGGGAACCCTGCTTGCACAATGCTGCCTCTGGGAACGTTTTCTTAGAGTAAGCCACCAAGCATTTGGAGGTCACTGTAACCCTAAGACATGATGTTGAGTTTGCAGTTATACAAAATGTAAGAGTTATGGGACCAGACAAACCCTTATCAAGATCCCAAAGATATGCCTAGGAAGCTAGGTAATATGGAACAGAATTGGACTTTCTGTGAGATCCCCTAGAGAGACAATGTGTGAAGCTGAGAAGATAAAGCTATAGCTAAACAGAGGACCCCAATACATTAGTCATGACAAGTGGGTGGAAATTCGCCAAGGAGTTGAGTAGAGTCAGCCAAAGAGAGAGATAGCACAGACTGTATGTGGGAAGGCTGCAGGAGTGGGACTAGGTAAGATCACTGGGGTACACATCACAACACTGTGCATACTGGATACCAGGCACGCAACCTTATAATTTAGTGTTTTCCTTACTATGCTCCAATTCTTTCTTATAATTCTCTTGCCCTACATTTTACTTAACTTTTTGATTGGGGATGTTGCATATTTTAATTTGCATTATTTTTAATGTGCATAGGTGTTTTGCCTGCATGCATATGTGTACTGCATGCATTTCTGGTGCTGATGGAGGCCAGAAAAGAGCACTGGATCCCCTGATGTTAGAGAGTCAACAAGTTGGAGCTGGGAACATAACTGAGGACCTCTGGAAGCATAGCCAGTGCTCTTAAGAGCTGAGCCAGACTTCCAGATACTGTATAATTTGAGGATGGGAACATTTATTTTGTGCTTTTGTATTTGGGAAGCATGCCACTTGCTTTATTTTATAGAGGTTCGCAGCTGAGAGCTTTCTCAGAGTCTGAGAGAAGACTTTGAACTTAAGTTTGAACAATGTTGGAACTGCTAAGACTGCAGAAACTCCCAACTTCAATTAAATTCCTTCTGTGTTCTAAGTAGGATTTGATTCTTTTGGAGACCAGGGCACTAAACTAGCAAGTGGTTAACCTATGATGTGATTGATGGTTAATCTTCATTGTCATTTTCCTAGATTTAGAATAACCTAGGAGACTGGCAGTATACCCCTCCAGATGTGTCTGTAACAGTGATGAATGTGGGTAACAACCATCTTAAGAACTAGGGAATTGTATAGAATACAAAGGGAAAAAAGATAAAGGCACTTGGTCAACTAGATTTCTTTCTTTGTCATGAAGTTGCCAAGCCACAAATGCACTATGAACATGATGTTCTAGCTCACAACAATTTCCAAAATGTAGACTAAGTTACTATGAACTGAATCCCCTGAAACTACCAGCCAAAATAAATACTTTCTCCTTGAAACAAATTTTTCTATATTTTCCTATGCACTTCAAACATTTTATAATTTTTAAGGAGTTTATCTCATTGTTATAAATGCACATAGAAATTTTAGTGAGAGTACATGTTGGCAATGATGTAGAGCAAGAGGAAAAGTCCTCCATTGCTGGTGGGAGTCAAACTTGCACAACCATCTTGGAAATCAGTCTAGTGGTTTCTTAGAAAACTGGGCATAGTTCTACCACTATAAACCCAGCTATAACACTGTTGGACATATACCCCCAAAGATGCCCCACTATGCTCCACAGGGACACATGCTCAATTATGCTCATAGCAACTTCATTCATAATAGCCAGAAACTGGAAACAATCTGGAAGTCCTTCAACTGAAGAATGGCTAAAGAAAATGTAGTACATCTACACAATGGAATGTTATTCAGCTAGGAAAAACAAAGACATCATGAATTTTTCAGACAAATGGATGGAACTTGAGAATATCATTTTGAGTGGGGTAACCCTGACACCAAAGGACATGCATGGTATGAATTCACTTATAAGTGGATATTAGCCATAAAAAAACAGAATACCCATGCTATAGGATCCAAAGAAGTTAAACAATAAGTAAGGCCCAAGTGTGGAAGCTTAACTCTCGCTTAGAAGGGAGAATAAAACAGTCATAGGCGGCAGATGGAGGGTGGGAACTGGATGTGAGAGGGGATGAGGAGGGGAATGAAGGCATTCAGGATCAGGTATGGGGAGATACAAGAGAGAGGGCCAGGAGAATGAATTGAAATCTGTAGCTGGTAGGAGTGGGGGTTGGGGCTCATCTCAATCACATGCCAGAGACCTGGGTTGAGGGAGGTTCTCAGGAAAAAATGCGACCTTAGCTGAGACTCACAACATTGGGGTTAGGGAATGTATTGGGGTCACCTCCTGTAGGCATGCAGGAACCCCAGTGGAATGATAGTGACACCAACCCATCAACAAAACTTTCAAACCCAAATTTTCTCCTGTCTACAAGAAATGCAGGGGTTGGGGATTTAGCTCAGTGGTAGAGCGCTTGCCTAGGGCGCATAAGGCCCTGGGTTCGGGTCCCCAGCTCCGAAAAAAGAACCAAAAAAAAAAAAAAAAAAAAAAAAAAGAAATGCAGGGATAAGGGTGGAGTAGAGACCAAGGGAATGGCCAACCAATGGCAGGCCCAACTTAAGACCTATCCCATGGGCAAGCACCAATCTTTAACCCTATTGACGATACTCTGTTACTCTTGCAGACAGGAGCCTAGCATAACTGTTCTCTGAGAGGCTCCACCAAGCAGCTGACTGAAACAGATGTAGAGATTCACAACCAAACACTAGACAAAACTTGGGGAATCTTATGGAAGAGTTAGGGAAAAGATTGAGGGCCTTGGAGGGGATAGGAACTCCACAGGAAGACCAACAGACCTAACCTGGACCTTTAGGGATTCTCAGAAACTGAGTCACCAACAAAAGAGCATACACAGGCTGGACCTAGACCTGCAGCGCATATATAGCAGATGTGCAGCTCAGTCATCATGTGGGTCCCACAACAATTGGAGCAGAGGCTATGCCTAAATCTGTTGCCTGTCTCTAGAATATGTTCTCCTTCCTGTGCTGCCCTGACTAGCCTCAGTGGGAGAGGATGTGCCTAGCCCTACAAAGACTTGATGTGTCAGGGTGGGAAGATACCTGAGGTGGGACTCCATTGTCTCAGAGGAAAAGGGGAGGGGGAGGAAGGAGAGACTGTGTGAGGGTAAGACACGGAGGAGGACAGCAATCAGGATGTAAAGTAAATAAATTTTAAGAACTGCACACATACAACTCTATTTTCAGTTGATTGAGAATATAAAGACACTGAGGCAAACTTTAACATATTAAAAAGATATTCAGCAAAGGAATAAAATGTCTTTCCAAAAAGATTTTGGGATAAAAGATACAAAATCATACTTAAAAGAAAATACTTGTGAAGCTTATTAAGTTATCTATTTATGGTCACTGTCAACCCATAAGCAAAATACAGTCAATCTCTTAGAACAGGTGGAGATATGAAAGGTCTGTAAGAGAAGGAAGCCGCATGACTCAGGGGTGTGAGAAGATGCCTTTCTATTGGTTAAGAGAAGACCATATGAAGTACTCTCTTGTATTAATCAGATCATCCATAGTAACCCAGACAGTGCAATATACCCTATGCCATAGAACAACCAGCAATTTAGAGTCATTTCACATCTAAATAAAGCTGAAACACATTGTACTTTATAATTCAACTTCTATGTGTACGAGCTAGAGAACCTTTCATGTAACCAGGGTCTTTCCACCCAAGTTCCCCAAATAACAACTCTGAGAATGAATTGTTTCTGGATAAATCCCTAGGCTATAAACTAGAGCTTTTTCCCCAACTAGCTCATAACTTATTTAACCCATCTATTCTATTCTGTGAGTTCCACATGGCTGGTCACTTCCTCTCAGTTTCATGCATCTGTTGCCTAAGAGACCTTTGATCTGATTTTTTTTAGATGAACAGTAGAACAAGAAATAGGAGTACACACCTCCCATCACAGCATGTGGGCTGCAGAGACAGAAAAATAATCACAGTTCTAAGCCTGCCTAGTCTACATAATAAGTTCTAAGCCAGCTAAGAGCTACATGAGACCCTGTCATAACAAATGAAAATGTTAACTCCCAAACCCAGATGTATAATAGGCTATATTTAAAGGAAAGTAAGCAAATGTTACTGAAAATGAGCGGTACAGGCAAGTGTTAAAATTGGATGATGCCTTTCTGAATGGTTTAACAAAAGTCTATTCTCATTTAAGGTGTGTGTACAATAAATACACATATAATTCTTTAACATATTTGTAAGTCTCACAATTTAATTAAGTATCAGTGATGCTTTCCTTAGAACTAGAGAAAATCTGAACTTTAAATTGAAGTTTTAGCCACTCCAAAGGCAACTTCAAAGACCGGTGAGTCTGGTTGAAAAACACAAGAAAATGTTGGCACAGGAAAATACAGAAGACCTGAGCACATGGTATATTATAATGGGTAAGAGTAACACAGCCTTACAGAGTCTACCTACCAGTAATTTTAATGTTTTTTATTGGATTTATTTATTTATTGGATTTATTTATTTATTTATTTATTTATTTACTTACTTACTTACATTTCAAGTGTTATCCCCTTCCCTGGTTTCCTGTCCATAAACCTCCTATCCCATCCCCTCTCCCCCTGTTTCTATGAGAGTGCTCCCCCATCTACCCCTTCCTACCTCCCCGACCTGACATTCCCCTATACTGGAGGAGGGAGGTTGAACCTTGACAGGACCAAGGAATTTTCCTCCCATTGGTGCCCAACAAGGCCATCCTCTGCTACATGTGCACCTGGAGCCATGGGTCTGCCCATGTGTTCTCTTTGGATGGTGGTTTAGTCCCTGGGAGCTCTGGTTGGTTGGTATTGTTGTTCTTCCACCTACCTATATTATAGTTTTGAATGGCTCCCCTGATACCCTGTAACCCTTGCATGATTGTACCTGAAGACAGGTACTTTCAGGAAGTAATTACTTTTAATTAAGAACATATGAGTAAATATAATATTATTTCTGTCTCTGTCTCTCTATTTCTTTGTCTCTCTGTCTCTCTCCTCCCCATTCTCCTTTCCCTATAGGAAGCCAGTTAAAATCTCATAAATCATAAAAAGCACTCTGGTCAATGAGGCTGAGTGACCAGAAAAGGATAAATGAGGTCTCTTGGCAAGATAGATCATGTTACTGAACGACTGAACTCATAAATGTGTCCTCCGGCCACACTCTGATCTTCAGATGACAGATACCCTGATCCTGATCACAGCATCATGAAAGATCTTGAGAAAGAGTCACCTAGTGAGGCCACCCCAAACTCCTCAAACTTCTGATGCTCAGACACTGTTAGACCATTAACTGATTCTGATCTTAGGTAATTAAGTTTACGGTAGCTTTCATTTATCACTAATACACTATTCCTAAAGTTACCTATTTGACCTAATATCAACCATTTCCCTTACATGGGGTTTAATACCGTGTCCTTACTCTAATACTTCATGACCATCATCAAGTCAGGTGAAACATAACCAGGGGTCAACTCAATAGTACTCAGTCTTCTATAAGCATAACTTTTAAAAGCAATCAATATCTAAATATTTAATAATCCTCTATTAAAGTATTTCTAATGGAAAGTGTTACAGAGGTCCTCAACTGTGAGTTAAATTTTATTATCCTTAGTCCCAGAACTATTTTGTGTCTTTTTCTTGATCCTCTATAAGCTATATTTAGCATTAGAAAGTTTCCTTGTTTTGTTTTGGAAGTGTTGGTCAGGCCTTCTTTTCTTGTTAAACAGCTTTTAGCTCTATCAAAGCTTGTGTCTGAGTAATAATGGGTTTTCACTGAAAACCTTCATCTTTCCTTCCCTCCAGCTCATCAGCTGTTCCCCTGTTCTCCTCTCCAGATGCTCATGTTAGTACTTGCTTGATTCTTCTCTTCTCTTCTCTTCTCTTCTCTTCTCTTCTCTTCTCTTCTCTTCTCTTCTCTTCTCTTCTCTTCTCTTCTCTACTCTCCTCTCCTCTCCTCTCCTCTCCTCTCTCTCTCCTCTCCTCTCCCTCCTCCTCCTCCTCCTCCTCCTCCTCCTCCTTCTTCTCTCTCTCTCTCTCTCTCTCTCTCTCTCTCTGATCTTCTGAAAATCTCATCTGATGGTACTCTCAGGAAGTTGTGTCTTCCCTTATCAAATTCAAAAATGCCATAACTGAGTTCCCCTAAAGAGATAGCTGTAGAAGTTGTGGGACAAGGTTTGTTGTTTCAAGTGTATGCGTTAAAACAGTTAGGACAAAAGGACTCTAGACATCCTGAATAACATGTTCTGTGATGTTGGTTCTAAAGGGAAATGGTCATTTATAATCATTTAATTCAAGTTTAATTAAAGTTGCAAAGTTAGGGCACAAATGGATTTCAGGTACCTAGACCTATTTGGTTTCCATCTATTGAGTAGAGGGCCTTGGTAGTTAGCAGGATCAGGAACTTTTAGGTACGACCTTCATATTCTGTGGACACTAACTAATATGGTTACTAAACTTCTTTAAACAACTATGATCTATACAAAAGTCAAAATGATGTAATTTTATAACACCTATGATCTTTAAAATATTTTACTATGTGAAATGTATTCTAAACATTGAGATTTCTTTAAGAAAGCAAATTGAATATAACTAGAAAATGGGTGAGTTTTAATACCATCTTTATTGCATGTTGCCCAAAAAACCCTCATCTAATTTCCATGGACCTTTTTCTTAGACAACACTGGAATTAAAATAACTCCCTTAAAGAATAGTAACAATGATTAAATGGGATCATGTGCATGTTTTATGTAGAAAGTACTCAATAAAAGCCAGTTGGCATGCCTAAAATTCCATCACTGAAGAGATAGATGTAGGAGGATCAAGAGTACAAGGCCAGATTTGACTACATAGCAGCTTTGAGTCACAATGACCTACATGAGACTCCCGAAATTAGAAGGAGGAGTGGAAGACAGAGAGACAGACAGAGACAGACAGAGACAGAGACAGAGAGACAGAGAGGGATAGAAATGAAAAATAAAAATAAAAGAATAAAGTATTCAGGTAATGGTGGTTCTTTTAGATCACTCAAGCCTATAGTAAAACCGAAAACTATCATGAATAAAAATGTATTAGAAATCTTTCAGATACTACAATTTCATTAGTTCTCAAATCTTAAGGCCAACATTAGAAAATTTGGCAAACTTGCACTTTAATGCAGTGACATATGTAAAGTCATAAATGTGGAAGAGATTAATATGTAATAAATAACCAGATAACTGAAGGCATATATCACATATACAGTATTATTTCTTTTTAAAAGAGTAGAAAATGGATTAATTATATGACTTGGATTAGGCTGGTAGCATCAAGAAAGTTTCAAAGATAGATATCAGCATTTGAATTGAGTTTTATGGAGGTGGAGGAGTACATGAGCTCACCCACTACCATAAAGAGGATGCATGTAAAGGCCTCCAATCTTGAAACACCTTGCCAACTACCAGTGATACCCACTTTGCAACTGAGATTAGCTGAAGTTCTTCAGCAGGAATACCTGTGTCCAACTAGAGGTCGGAGCATCCAAGCTGTGTTTGAGCTTCCTGACTCCCTGATTTTAAACACCCAAGGTCATTCATGAACACACACATACACACCCACACACACACACACACACACACACACACACACACACACACGCCATGAACTGTTTCTTCTGTGTGAAGATTGGCAAAAGTAATAGAAGATGAACTTAAAATACCATGTCACAGAATTTGAATGTTACACTTTAATCCAAATATTGTTTCATTTACTATAATTCAGTATGCATCGTGTGTGTGTGTGTGTGTGTGTGTGTGTGTGTGTGTGTGTGTGTGTGTGTGTACTCACATGCATTCCTGGATGTGCTTTGTGCCATGATATACCTGTGGAGGTCAGAGACAATCTTGGAAATACCTTTCACCACAGGGTCTCTTGGTCAGTTTTGTCAGACATCCTGGTCCATCAACTTGCAGGATCTCCTGGCTGTGTCCTATCCCAGTATAGGAATTCTGGGATTGTAGATATGTGAATATGTACTACTGTACCTGGGCTTCTATGACTTCTGGGACTTAAACACTGGTCTTTACGCTTGTAAAACAAGCATCTTATCCACTGTTTTATCTCCCAAGCTTTGTTCAGTTTTTTGTTTTCTGATAAGTCTCTTTAGATGACCAGTCTACATTTGAATAGCTTTCTAAAATGTATGCCTTTTCAATAAGGAAAGCTGAGTCAGACCATGCTGAAATAGAGTGAGTGCTATAAGGAATGTTTCAGTGAGAATTCATGTGTGAGGAAGAACAGAGGGATGGGATATGACATTTGAGAAGGAAGATGCTTGTGAGAGCAAAGTCAAGGCTTCTCTACAACAGATAGGCAAGAGTTTGAATTCATACTTAGCCATCTATCAACTGAAAGATTTTACTGAAAGTAAAATCAAGCCCTCAATAAGTACCTCTGACATGAGTTATAATAATTCAGTCTCATGTCTTATCCAGTTTTTACAGTGAGCTTGCCTAATATAACAGCTCAGCTAAGTTGAAGGATCTTAGTAAAGTCAAGATACTTTTATCGTTAAGGTCTCAGACAGATGTCTTGATGATCATAGTGAATGTGTGTCAAAAGGTAGATGGCCACAAGTGTGAAGATAAAGGCTCTTTGAGGTGAAAAACTTAAAGAGCCAAGAATATAAAATATATGCCATGCTTATAGATTGAAATAAATTCTACAAAGAAATCAACAGAATATTATAGTAAACAGTCCTAGGATTAATGTATGGGAAAATGATGTTTAAAGTTGCCAACAATGGTAGTGAAGAAATAAAAAGTCAACAAGAATTGTTTCTAGTGAATTTTCCAGGCAAACTCTTTTCTTACTTTACTTTTTATTTGGTGTATAACAAACCTTTAAAATTAAAATCATGTTAATTGTTATTTAAGTGACTTGTGACCCTCCATTTAACCCAAAATTATGTCCAAACTATAAAACTCTACAGGCACCATTAGTAACGTAAAATGATAGGAGATATCAAAGTTAATGTTATCTGTCTGTCTGTTTCCTTTCCCCTAGTTATGGTACCGCTCATTCTAGATTAGCGTTTGCATTAATTCAGTATGACCTCATTTTAAGTCTAAGGTTGATTACACCTGCAAGGACTCTATTTCCCAATAAGTTCACATCTACAGGCTTTGAGAGTTTGCATTTTAGCATGTCTTCTAAGGACACAAATCAACCTTGCTAGTTGCTGCCTTATTGTGAATGTGTCTCCTAATATTAAATTCCATAGCAAATGAAGATCTGGACCTTGTTAGTAGCTATATAGCAATTGGTTTACCTAATGTCCTTTTAACATGCACGCGCGTGCATACACACACACACACACACACACACACTCATTTTACCTACGCAACTGTATATAAGTACTGCGATGACAGAAAAGATGATTTTTCTTCCCTTTATCAGGGCTTGTGAGAGACACACATGCTAGGTACTTAAAAGTGACTACAAGGAAGCTCAGATGAATGACATTCTAAAAGGCAAACATTTGAGGATTAGCTAGACTTTACAAGCATCTATCCATCATAAGAACCTTTCAGTGAGCTAGGAGGAGGTTCCCCTAGTCAGTCAAAGTAGGAAGATCCAAAGTAGCATTAGCTTATCAGTATAGCCAAGGCACTACTTTAAGGAATGATCAAGAACAAGAAACAATAGACTTGGCCCTAAGAGTAGAGATAATTGCATGGCAAGGATGCAATCTAGTCTTCAGCTTCATGTCCAGCTATCCAGAAGTGTGACCCGTCTTTGCCTTAGTTTATAATTATGGGCAAAAAGTTATCATTAGAATTGTACTGTTTTTGCCACAAATAAGATACATGTATATATCTCTATATATGTATAATATGGTGAATTGACATCTAATTAAAACAAAAGCTTATGGTTATCGGGCATTTAAACCAACAGATGACAGTACAATATAAACTTTAGAACAAGATGGTAATTGGCTGCTGTCACCATTCCATTGTGGACAATCAAAGTAGAACAAAGGACAATGAGAAAGACATTTAGTAAATGTAAGAAAAGTAAAAGAAGGAAGGAAAGCCAGAATAAAAAGGAAAAGAGATGGGAAGAGAAAATTTAAAAAGAAAGACAACAGCCTAAGTCCTTATTCCAGGAACACGCAATTGCAACTTTATAAGTACATATAAATGACTCATATTGTATGAGTCTACAATGTACATCATCATTTTGTATTAACAAATGAAATTTAGTTTCACCAGCAAAAAATCATACCAGAAAAATAATGCATTGAAATATATATTTTTATATTTCATATATTACATATATCATTGTGAAAATTATTTATATTGAACTTAATATGCAGTGTTTGTCTCTTGTATATAAGCAGTGGGTTTAGATATGCCTTTTACAACTCCAGAGATTCCAAAAGGGGTACAATTCAAATTCAAAAAACACAATTAAAGACAATATTTGTGTGAAGTTATAATCAATAAACTCAAAGTAAGACAAGTTGTCCTTTTGAACATCTACCAAATTATGTGTGTTGGGGTGAGGGATAATCTAGCTATCTAAACATTCAATTCAGATGAAATCTGGGGATAAATTCTTTCTTTACCAATAGGTACAACCCTACACCAAATAATAAAATGAGCCACAAGTCTTATAAACATGGTTGTAATTTCTGTAAATGAGTCAAGTTCTAAAATGTATCCCAAGAAACTCTTCTTTAAAAGAATGATATGAATGAGAACCCTCAATGACATTTAGTCCATGATGACAAGAACTAGGTATGACCCCAATGTGTACATGAATGAGAACCCTCAGTGACACTTAGTTCATGATGACAAGAACTAGGAATGACCTAAATGTGCACATGAATTAGAACCCTCAATGACACTTAGTGCATGATGACAAGAACTAGGAATGACCTAAATGTGTTCATGAATGAGAACCCTTGGTGACACTTAGTTCATGATGACAAGAACTGAAAATGACCAAATATATAAACCTTTGCAATCATAAATTAAGATATATTTTAACTTCACAGAATGTCATAAAACCACTAAAACTATCATTATAGAGTTTATGTGAAGTGATATGAAATCTTTATACATCAATAATTGAGGAAAAATAACAGAAGTATAAGACACATGAATTGTAACTAAGTAAAACTGGATATTCCTATGGATTATAATACATCCAGACAGTAAGAAATACGAAGTCATTCTTATTTATGAGTATTATGTAGGAATAAAAGATAGTCCCTGAACTAACACTCAAAGTCTTAAAGGGATGTAAGAAAGTCAATCTTGCAAGTTAGCCATGGTGGCACATGCCTGTAACCACACCACTCAGAACGCCAAAGCAGGAAGATCCCAAGTTCAAGAGAAGCTGGACCACCTTGTCCCAAATAAAATGAAAGAAACAAAACAAACAAAAATTTAATATTATAATATACAAAGTACTATATTGATACTAAAAAGTGAAATTTTCATTAGTAAGAATTATAATATTCTACATTCTTATTAGTAATGCTTTAATTAACATATTTATTGATGTTTCCTATACTATAAAAATACATTTTCATTATAAAATGAGAGAGAAAGAAAGAGAACATGATGAAGTCAGTCTTAAACTTCATTGTCCCAGCACCTGATAACCACATCACCACCATGGTCAGTTTGCTTTCTCTATTTACGTTTGCATGTACACATTCCATTCTGAGGTCCTCATCAATTAAAATTACAAAAGAAGCAAGTCCCTGTGCTGTAAAGAATCCTGAAAAATGATGTTTAATGTTTTATGATCTTCCACTGTTCAGATGCAATTCATTTAGCAATGTCCCCATAGGCCCATACTTCATTTTCATATCTTTATTAGTTTAATCTTGCAGCAATAAATATTTTCCTCTTGATTTCTATGAACTTCTCTGTTGTAAATTCCTCATATGTCACTTAGATTTTGAAGCTCTTATGTAGTAATATAATTCAAAGACATTTTGCCATAAATGAGGCTTTATGACTTTGAACATAAACTATGTTATTGGTAGTCCCTTGGGCAAAGTATTCAAGAATGAACTTTATCAGTACTTACAAAGGAGGAAACCAGTGCTTAAGATTGTTACAAAACTTGACCCAAGCATGGTGGCTCATCACTCAGGGCAAGTGTCACTGAGTTGGATGCCTAGCCTGGAAAACAGAGTGAGATCCCCCCAAGTCAAAAGGCAAACAACGCAGAAGGCCAACATAGAATGTGTATAGAGGTTTTCTGTAGCAGGAACTCCTGATAGATATACCTTTCCCCCAAGAGTCTAAGATGATGTTCCCAGATCATCTCTTAAGGGAAAGAAAGGTGGAAAAAACATTGCTGTGGAGCCGAAAAACTCACACTAAACATAGCTACCATTATTGATTTCAATAGTGAAATATTGAACATTCGAAACTGCTAAGCATTATTAGGAATGAAACACTATGAAACAAAAAGTTGTAAAATATAAAATCCTTAGATAGTTGTGAGGCCACAGAGCTCTTGAGTATCAGGAATCTGCATCAAATGACCCAAGCAACTTTTCCTCTGTGGAATATGGAGAACATAGTATGTAGCACCTTCTAGGTGAGATAAGGGATAAAAAATGTAAGTATTCTATGAGATACTTTCTAATATGTTTATGACCATCCTCATTTTCCTGATAATGTATTTTGTACTTAAATGAGTCATATGTAACTACAATATGTAGTGAGAAGTGCACATGTAAGTTTTCATCACAACTTTTGTGGTTGTGCAGTAAATACCTGTGTAACAAAAGAAACTGAGGCCTACTGTGTGTGAAATCTGACACATGGTGTTGTGGGCCACAGAGAGCCCACGAGAATCTGGGCTATGGAACAAAACAATGGGGTACATGACTTAGACAAAAGGTCTTTAGAATTTAATTTTGTTGTCTAGAAATGAATAGCAGAATCATATAAAATGCACAAAGTCTCCAGTTTTCCTTTCATAATTCTTGACAAAGAAAGGAAGGAGAGTATTTGAAACCTATAATAAACCATCGTAATTCAAATATCATTTAAGCCCATTAATCTTCGGGAATTCATATGTGTATTTATCTCTGAAGGAAAGCATAAAAGCTCTGTTATTCTTTTAGACGTAAAGGAGATAAAAGCATAAAACCCAAAGAAAGGCCATAAATGTAGGAATTACAATATTACTGCCTTAATAACAATTCTTCACTAATAGAATACATGACATCGTACCTTTACAGAATAAAGACTGAACATAGCAGAAACCACACAATGGCTGCTGCACTGTAGATCAATTTAGTCTAATATAACAGAGATGATCACTGATCCCAAGTCGCTATGGAATAGTAAACTTAAGATATTGTGCTGCTTTTCAAGTTTATGTGACTATGATTATTTCATTTTCTTTTGTGCGTGCTCAAGTGTAGCTGTTATGTGACTACACATGAGAGAACCTGAAATTAATTTGTCTGTATGCGATCAGTGACTGCACAAATCCTTATGAGAGCTAACATGCTATGACAATAGTAATTTTGATAAAATTATAGCAAGTGCTGCAGTTCCCTGCCATCTGGCTGTCTCTTCCGAGAGACTTGAGGTGCTTTTATTTCTTATTTATTTACTTCAAGCACTTTATTCTATAGTTTTAGAGCATGTAAATTACCATTAGGAAAGGCTTCGATGCCGAAGGAAGATTGTCTTCGTGTATAAGCGCTGACGTTTTCACAAAATTAGGATGTTTTAACCCCTTATTGAAGGAAAAAGATTACTCCAGAGGAAGTTGCATTTAGGAAGTTTCTTAATTCATTTTTTGCAAATTTTATTATGTTCAATATTGAAAGCACAATAAATGTATTTATGTAATGCCCCCTTAAATTTGTCTATGGTGATATGGCACTAGACATTCTACTATTATTTGGATTTGTCTGTGTCAAATTATCTTCCATTTGGTTACGTTCTTCCTCAGTTTCTCTTCAGCATGGAGTTGTTTTACAGGAACCCTCATGACATCATCAGTACACTTTATGAACTGGACTCTTATCCACTGTCAACTGTTCTGTTCTAGACTAAAAGAACTGAGCTGAAGAGTCAAACAAGCATGATGGTGTGTGCCTGTTATCCAGCAAGGGCTGAGACAGGAGACTGACTGAAATTCAAGGTGGCCTGGTCTACACAGAGAAACTCAAAAATCAATAATTAATTAATGCATGAAAACTGTTTTTTGTATGTTAAAGATCGGTATTTTTAAAAGATTTATTTATTTACTATATATGAGTACACTGTTGCTGCTTTCAGAGACACCAGAAGAGGGCATCAGCTCTCATGACAAATGGTTGTGAGCCATCATGTGGTTGCTGGGATTTGAACTCAGGACCTCTGGAAAAGCAGTCAGTGCTCTTAACCACTGAGCCATCTTTCCAGCCCCAATGATCAGTTTTAAACCCAAGCATTTCTGTTTCATTTTATTTGAGCCATATCTCTTTGTAGTTATGTTGCCTAGTGTGCATCCAGATTTCAAAAGCACACAGGTCTACACTGGGCTTAGAGCTACACTGGGTATAGAGGTTGAGGTATCAGCCAAATCTTTGTAAAATCCCATTTTTAAGTGTATTTGATGGTTAACTAGGTTAATTATCACAAGGAAAATCCTTTTGGTCATTTCCCACAGGTCAATAGCTACTTCCTTGGTCTGGAAGAGAGAACACTTGTTAAAGGCGTGGAAAGAAACCAAAGGATTGCAGATAAGTGAGCAATGCGGCCACCACCGTTGTGTGGTCGGGATACTTGGCTGTCTAGATGGTGTTCCATACCTGAACACATGCTGAGGAAATTTAGAGCTTCTCCTGACTCAGTTGGCATCAGATTTTTCTTTTGCATAGGAGAAAACAACCTAGCAGCACTCCACTTGGAACTAATTCCAGGCTTTGCCAAAACATGCTGGGTTGGAAATTAGTGTCAAATGACAAAATGCCACGACTTCTCAGACTTGTTTTTCATGCCCACAGTGCACCTGAGTTAAAGTTTCCAGGACTCAGACTTTGCTCCGTACTGCCACTGCCACTCCTAGCTCAGGCTTAGAGAAAATCACACCGGTTATTACACCTGAGTTCTGAGCAGACACATCTGCTAGACAGCATTGTTTATCTCCTTGTAATCAATCTGAAGCAGGGAATTACTACAACGATCTTTGCTGCAATGTTACATAGTCTGTAAGATAAAATATCCACAGTCTCAGATTTTGGAAACTATGAATGACATTTAATAGAGCTATCTTGCAGCTAGATGACACCTGTGAAGTGACTCGTAGTCATCAAAGCTTTCTTTAAAAACTCTCTTAGTGTGAGTCCATAATACCACAGAATTGTTTTAATGATACAGACATCTCTGTATACAACCTGAAGACTTTTCCCTAGTGGTCCAATATTACCTAGTCTTTCTACTTCTCGATGATTTTAAGATCTTGAGCAACAAGCATATATATTATCTTGAAATGTCAGCCATGACTTTTGCCACTTTGCAATTCTCTCTGCACTTTACCTGTGTGACACCCCAAAGAGAACGCTTCACATCGTTGCCTAGACAAAATGCAGTGATTCTGTAGTACCCTTCAAACCAGTCCCATTTCCGTTACTTGCTCGCAGCATGAGAAATCCATGTTCAGAGGACATATAAAAGACCAACGATTCTTAATGATGTAGCCAATCTGGAATGGTGAAACTTCAAGGTCCTGTAATATGTCTATCTAACAAACCTCTTCCTGGTAAAATACACATACAAGGGTTTCTTTCCACTATAAGGATGGAGCTGAGCTGGGGTTTTGACTCCCTGGAATCTGTACACTTGGCTCTGGACAGGATTCATCATCTCCCTGCCTCTCCAGGAAGTCCTGTCCACTTAAAACTAAGGCTGTGGCAAATCTCTGTCAACTCAAGGGTTCAGGCACATTTTCCTTTAAAACCAGGTGACCCTCTAGGGCAATAACCTACAGCCATTCTCATTACATATTTCATAATCCTGGAAATAAGAGTTCATTTCAAACCATTTTTAAATGAGATAGAGGGAATGGGAAGTGTGTTTCTAAATACCATTAGAAAAACTTGAGCAGAGAAAAGACTTTCTTGGGGAGGGGGTATTTACTTACTTACATATTTATTTATTTGTTTATTTTTACACTCCAGATTTTATTCCCCTCCAGGTCCACCATCCAATTGTTCCACATCCCATACCTCCTCCTCACACCTCCTCTCGCCCCCGGATGTCCACATCCCACCCACCCCACCAGACTTCTAGGGCCTCCAGTCTCTTGAGGGTTAGGTGCATCTTCGCTGACTGAACCCAGACTTGAGTGTCCTCTGCTGTATGTGTGCTCATCTCAGCTGATTGGTGATCCAGTGTTTGAGAGATCTCAGGGGTCCAGGTTAATTGAGACTACGCGTCCTCCTACAGGGTCTCCCTCCTCCTCAGCTCCCTCCAGCTTTTCCCTAATTCAACCCAAGAGGTCAGCAGCTTCTGTCCATCAGTTGTGTGCCCATGTCTGCATCTGACTCTTTCATCTGCTTGCTGGGTCTTTTGGAGGACAGTCATGATCGGTCCCTTTCTGTGAGTGCCAGAGCAATAGTGATAAAAACTGCATGGTATTGGTACAAAGATAGACAGGTTGATCAATAAAATAGAATTGAAGACCCAGAAATAAAACCACACATTTACACACACTTGATCTTTGACAAAGAAGCCAAAAACAAACAATGAAAAAGGAAAGCATCTTCAATAAATGGGGCTGGTCTAACTGGCTGTCTGTATGTAGAAAAAGGAACATAGACCCATATTTATCACCTTGCACAAAGCTCAAGTCTGAGTGGATCAAAGACCTCAACACAAAACCAGATTCACTGAATCTAACAGAAGGGAAAGTGAGAAAGAGCCTTGAAGCCTTTCCTTTTCAAATTGTTGCTTTTGTGCTGAGTGGTGTTTGCCGAGAAGGTACCTGACACTCAGAGAGCAGCAGTTATGGCTAGCCTTGTGCAAACGCCTGTATTTGATGTGTCAAACAAACAAATGTAACTTTATGAGCACTTTATTAAGGCCTTAGTTGCGTTAATTTTAGCAAACCATTTGTGTCAGATACTCTCAGTTGTCTCAAGTCTCCCACAAACTTCCAGAATTTTATCGCTTGCTGAAAAACTGTTGGTCCCAACTGATTCCATGTAGAATCTTGTCCTTAACCTCCACAATTCTACCCAATACTTAGTATAATAATGTAGATTTTGCTTTTTTTTAAAAAAAAATGGGACTAGTGTTTATGTTAATTTTCAGTGAAAAAATTGGCTTATGTATTTTAAGATTTGCCTCTTCAAGTCAGATGTTTTATTTTTCTTGCTAGAAAGAGAAAGACTCCCGAAAAAAAAAATAGTGTATCTTTACACATTCCTGCTAGGAATTTGATTTACGTGGCTTCCTCTATGTGGAATCATGCTGACAAAAGAAGCCCCCTTCCCCATAAGATGGTAATTTTCATAATGTACACAGTTAAACTGCTAAAAGCAAAATCATCAAAAGTCTCCAATTCTACTTCAATTTGAAATAAAACGATGTGAAATACAGTTATTGTGGGTATCAACTTGAAAAGAAAAAAAAAAAAGAAGGAAAAATGGTATATACTTTGACCAGTGTCATGTATACAAGTCATCTTTTTTTTTTTTTGTTCTGGCAATTTTGAACCGCTCATCTTTCATAGGATTTCTTATGGCTATTTACATTTTCACTCAGTGAAAATCAATTACCTTCTTGCAATAAGCCTCATTTGCTACCTTTGAGTATAATAGAAACACCATTAGGATGATGACATTACCCAAAAGAAGGGCACCACACAGTTGGTAGACATAAATTAAGGACCCTTTCACACATGCATTAGAAATACTGCTGTGACTGAAATATGCAGAAAGCCTGTATCTATTAGAGCTATTAGTGTGTGTGGTGGGGGGGGTGAGGACTGTGAGGGAAGGGGGGAGCATCGGTAGGATGTGATCTACGACTTTGACAAAATTATGTATTTCCTTTTTGGCCACTGATGCAATAAGCCGGGGCCTCCAGCTGAGCGGCGCTGGGAAATGCCACTGAGCATGGCCTGCGCGCTTCACTTCCCCCTGCCTAAGCAAGACACTGTCAGGAAGACAGTGCATATGCACCCCCCGGACCCACTCCCCCTCTGTCACCCTGACCTCCCAGACTCTGCGGATGTCTGCCTGGGTAAAGCCTCCACTCATGCAGAAAGCAGCTCCTGCAGATCAATTCATAGGATTTAGGGACACTTAACTTCCATCCGGCCCATATCACCTTCTTGGTGTTTGAGGACTAACTCATTACTGAACGTGAATGAGCACGATATAGAGGGTTGTTTCTAAGGAAAGAAAAACCAAACAAATAAACAAACAAACTAGTCTGAAAACTCCCTCCTTCTGAGACTAGAAAAACGAGGAAGCCACACTCATATCCAGTTATTTTTACCTGAGTTCTTATCAGTCCAAGTAAAACAAAATTATAATACGATTGACCCTCGGGGTGTGAGGGAAGGTTTTACACCTTCTTAAAAGGTGTTAAATCGGCTTACATGTTATAATTTTTGCTGAATTGTTTTCAGAATCACTTATTTTTCAGTCTGGATTACAAGTATAGAAAGAATGTGGGTTGATCTTAAAGACAACCACCAAAAAGTCATTTGAATCGCGAATAAGCGAGATCCGTCAGTTCTTAAAGGTGTAAGAGCCACTTTAACTTTGGGAACCTCAGAAGAACTCGCAAATAGCATATACCAATTCTTTCTTTTGAAAGCATTTAAAACCTTATTGTCCTTAATGACTTCTCAAGCTGGTAATACACCGAAAAATTACTCTTAAAAACCCACTAACTTAACATTGGTAAAATATCAAATATCAAAGAGCTATTTATATAATTTATTAAGAATTAATAAACTAATTTTAGACATCTGCTTTTAGGGAAGATGTAATGAATAGAATATTTAGAGATTTTATGCTGTTCCTACAAGAATTTCAAAGTCAGGAAGCTAAAGGTCTCCCTGTAGGAGTTACTCACGCAGCTTTGTAGAGGGGAAAGGAGAAAGGAGACCTCTATATATACAATCCGGGTTCCAGATCCCACAACAGACACAGCAGCCGCATTTGAGCACTACAGAGCAGTGCTTCAAATTCATCTCACTGCTCAGCACATTGAGGTTAGAGTTGCATAACATGAAAAGGCGAGTTTCTCTTAGATTAATATTTCATCTCAACCTTGATTTAACTGATATCCTATCCCTAGGAACATCTTGAAACTCACTGTGTGGACCCTTTAACTCAGCAGTCTCTCTCTCTCTCTCTCTCTCTCTCTATATATATATATATATATATATATATATATATATACACATACACATATATATGTATATATAGTTATATATATTAAATGTTATATATATTAATATATATTAAATTATATGAATATATTAAATGTTGGTTTATTGGGAAGCT
Organism: Rattus rattus; assembly: GCF_011064425.1. Classification (NCBI taxonomy): domain Eukaryota; kingdom Metazoa; phylum Chordata; class Mammalia; order Rodentia; family Muridae; genus Rattus; species Rattus rattus. The sequence goes on along the minus strand of NC_046158.1, from coordinate 84,181,303 downwards.
GCTCTTGGGTGAGTTCACTAGCCCCAAGTATTGGTGCCAAAGGAGTCATTGTCATGATAAGAAAGGGGGGCAGGGAGGGAGAGAGGAAGGGAGGGAAGAGAGAGAGAGACAGACAGACAGAGAGAGAGAGAGCATATTCTTTTTTTAAGTTATTGGAGACAAAATTAGTTAGGGGACCTCATTCCATAAACGTATTCAGACATCTTTTACATGCTTGCAATTTTGTCAGTTCTGTTCTCCTGAGTGCTTAAAATGACAGACAGTTATAACAATATATACAAATTCAGTTCTGGGGAGAGGCATGATGGAGTGAGACTTGGTTCACCCTCCTTTTTCCCTGGAACCTGGCATGTGGGGCCGAATCCATATGAACTTAGCTTGCTGTTTCTGCTGCCTTGACTTTTTATACGCCAGTCTAATAATTGACAAACTCACCAAGTTCGTACGGGCAGGTATCTGAATGGAATACTCCAAACTACCACCAAAGATTAGAGATTCAGAAATACATATTTCAAAAGGACACAGTCAACAACAATTTGCTTCCATCAATGTAAATATGTATAAATATTACAATGTAAAGCATAAATATTATGTGAGGTGTCACACCTTCATGTTAATACATTATCTGGTCTCTTGGGAAATTTCTAGGTTCCCTAGTATGTTTTAGGCTCAACCTGTTAGAACCTATGAGAATGCTTTAAAAGGAAGCCACAATTTTATAATCGAGAAACAAAATGACAATTCAAGTTGCTATTATGTCTGTGCCCTACAGAGAGAAATGAAAAGAGGTGTAGGGGAAAAGAGTGTGTAAATAAGCCTGGGGCCCAGAGGTGTGACTGAGGTAACAAAGAGGAAGCTTGGAAACAAACGGGTTAAAGAGATTTCGTGCAATTCCTTTCCTGGGTGATGTGGAGTTACAGGGATGATTTTCTTTCCTTTTTCTTATTTTAATTAACTTAATAAAGTGGGCTTAAAAGCTTATATGAGAAGAAAATCAACTCAAATTGCCTCCAAGGCGATTACGTTTCTCTTAAACAATTCCTGCAATTAGGCGGGTCTTCTCCTTTAAAAGGTACCAGCCCCTGCCTCCTTCCTCTAATCCCTGCAACAGAAGACACACCTGGCAGAGGTTGGAGGCCCGGGCTATTTATCAAAACAGACAGACAGCCCTTTTAGCAATTCCATCCCAGCTGTTCAGGGAGGGGCAGCCTTCTCTGTCTTCAGGGCACACGTGGCAAATGAGCTGATTACAGCAACAACGTGATTATGGACAAGACTGCGTTTTGTCTGATAATTACAGAAACAAAAATTGCCCATTCTACAAAGCTGGCCTGAAGAGACCTCCTTCAAGGGTAGAGATAAAGAACTTAAACCTGTGTCAAAAGGAAATTCTAGGCAACCGCCTGGTGTAGGTGTTGGGAGGAGTAAATATATAGACATATGTGCACACAGTTCTGTTTAATTCATGCTTGTTTTATTTCTATTTTTATTCAACATCTACTCTACACTCACATTCTGAGAAAGTCTATTTGTGGGTGGGAATAGCCATTTTCTGGAAGGCTTCAAATATATTCCTCTAAAATGTATTCCGATTAGGTATGGTGGCACATGCCTGTCTGTTACCATAGCACAAGCAAGGCTGAAGCAGGAGGATTGCCATGAGCATCAGGCCAGCGAACAATGCATTATGAATTCCAGGTCAGCATGAGCTGTATATAGCATCAGACATTGCTTCAAAAGAACCAATAAATACATTCATGTTTTCAATAACTGCTTTGTTATTTTTTAAAAGTCGCTCTCTGACCAACTGTCATGTACGTGTACAGTATACATTTTATACACAAGTTGACTGAGTTAGTGAAGAGCCTGGCACTGCCTGTCAGAAAGAGGGATTTGCAAAATGTATTTCTGAAAGGCTTTAGGAGTACGCAGTAGTTAGAGCTGTTTGGATAGATTCAAGTTTCTGGGTTTGCCGTGTTTCGGAGCCGTATCTAAGTAACCTCAGAAATATAAGAGAATCGGGCTTGCTTTTAATACTGGAAAGACTTCAGTCTTCTGACCACTCATAAGAGGTGGCATCAACTAAGAAGCCATCACTAGGCCCTGACTTACCTTTCTCTATGTGGCAGGTAGCAGAGAAAGCCAGTTTTGTAAGAGTGTGTTCCCCACCTGTTTTCTGACTTAAACTTGAAAAAGGACATTAAAAGCATAATTCACAACATGAATACTTTATAAATATCTAGTTAAAACAAGAGATCCAAAAATAAAATCAACATATGTTGTTTAAAGCAGCACAGGGAAGAATCATTTCACACAAAAATAACAAAGAAATAGATAGGGAGAGGTCCTTGTAAGGTTTTACTCCCTAACCCTTACATTATTTTAATTCCGTTTGGTATGGTTGGATTGGTTTTCTATACAAGGTTTTGTTATGCAGTTCAGAATGCCTTGGAATTTTAGGCCAGGCTTGTTTTGAACTTGACATCCAACTGCCTTGCAAATTAGGCCCTACCTGTGCACAATTCCATGCCCACCAGCCAATGCTACAGCAAAGCCTGATGCACTCTGGAGAGTAAAAACGAAACACAGATCTAATAGAAACAGGCTTAAACCCTGGGGGCTTTGTAACTGTACCTTAGAACCTCAAGGTTCAGAGTGCTGGGATGAGTCTAGGGTTGCGGTTAAGCAAGGAACATGGCTACCACCCAGTTCTACCCTTTGTTTTTATGACTATCCCCGAAATAACAATCCCAGGAGTTTGCATTTGACTTATATATTTTAGCAGAATTCTGTTCCTGATAACTATTTATTATGTGCTAACTATGTGGCTGGCAGTGACTTGTAAGAGTTGGTATTAATATCATGACCTGTGTGACAATTCAACAGATGTCAGATCACAGAGGCAGAGAGGTTTGTTACTTGTCCTTGCCTATGGTTGGTAAGCAGGGAGTCAACATTAGGACTGCAGCAGCCCAAGTAGACCATGGCATCCCAACTATTACACTACAGCGACTTGGGGAGAACTCAACAGAGACCCTACTTGCTGAAATAAAGGAGGACACCCTCACTTAGCCTCAACCCTAGAATCATCCCGGTAGGCTGAACCCTGGGGCTCCAAGGTACAGTTACATAGCCCCAGGTCTTAAGCCTGTTTCTATTAGATCTCTGTCTTGCTTTTACTCCCCAAGGTGCAGCTGGAGTTTTGGTAGCATTAGCTGGTGGGCAGGGAATTGTGCACAGGTGAGGCCTATTGCTTGCAGCCAGGAGCACCCTGGGTTTTCCAAAGGAGGTGCCTTCGGTGTTCTAGCCTTGGTGATCTTAGCAACTTTAAGCCTGTCAACAATATCTGATTTTAAGAATATAGCAGTGTGGGAAGATGGTCATGTACCTTTAAATGTCTCAGGAACTGAAAGTTTAGAGACGGAAACGTCTCACAACATCATGATCCTGATAAACTCAACGACTGTGATGAATTCAACTGCTGCACCCATTCGTTCCCAGCAAATAGGAGAGAAATTAACTGCAGTTAAGAACATGACTGTCCCAGAATAGCCTTTTCCCCCTTTTGAAAAAGTTTTGTTTAGCATGATTCAAAACAGTAACGATTCTTTTAGAAAGATCATAGACAAGTTCCAACAAATTGAACTTACCAAGAGTTAACTATGGTTACAAAAGTTTCCTTACTATTCTGAGGGGCCATAAATATAGAGTTTAAACTTTATTAAAACAAAGGTAAATGATGAATGCATACCTGGTGCCCACAAGTCTGGCAGTATAACTGCAGTTTTCTAAACTATTGTTTGCAGTTGAGAACTGTTTCCTAGACTGTATGTTCTGCTTTCCTCCTTGCAAGGGACATTTGGTGGGGTGATGAATAAGAGCTGGATGACTGCCAATTATGATGTACCTGTTCAAACTGCTTAAATCTATGCCAAGAAGTAAAGCTTTTCGCAACAGCACACACCTCGAGTTTGTGTCTGTCACACCGAATCCATTCTCTACCTGAAATCCAAGCCTTGGTCCCTCTGCTGACACACTGCCCTGGGTGGTCTGTGGCACCACTCCTCTCCCAACTCCTCCTGGATCTACCCCCACCCTTTGCCAAATTAGTAAATTTCATATTTGTGTGTGTGTGTGTGTGTGTGTGTGTATACGTGTGTGTGTGTGTGTATACGTGTGTGTGTGTGTGTGTGTGTGTGTGTGTGTCGCCAATTTGCTGCCCTGTACTCAGGTTTATGGGGGTCATCCACTGGAACACGGTCAACCCCTTAGGGGATCAACTCTCCATAGCTCCTCAAGTTATGGCTGGGGCCTCCTGAACTGCGCCCCACTCCATGCTAGTATGCTGATGGGTTTGATTGTGTGGGGGCCCTGTATAGACAGCCACAGCTGCTGTGACTTCCTGAGTGCAGCTGCTCTGCCGTATCCAAAGGACAGTCACACCAGTCCCTTCTTCCATGATGGGCCCTGAGCTGTGGTAAAAGGGATGTTCAGATGTCCCATGTGTGCAGGTGAGTGCTTTGCTGGTACCTATTCTATGATCAGTTATGAGTTACTGTTTAATCACTATCTAGGGCACGAGGAAGCTTCTCTGATAAAGTATGCCACGGGGAGAGAGATGAGATGTTGGGAGGCAGATTGAAATGATTTGGAGAGCAACAGAGAAGAGAAAATTCTCTTACACAGCAGATGGGGCACTTGAACACCTGAAGAGTAGTTTTAAATTATGCATTCATTTCAGCACCATCAGAATATGTTTTTTTACTTTATTATAAAAAATTAGAAAGAGAAACACCACACCAAAATTAATCATGTGTGTGCATGTGTTGGAGGAAGTGACTGTTTTAATTTCAACTATTTGTTCATGGTCTCATAATCAATAATTCCTACCAATCCTTGAAAAACAGAACAAGATTCAAGGTCAGAATTAAAATAATTAGTTTGTGACGTGGGTGTCACAAACACGAGAACCTGATTCTCCAGGTCAATTGACAAGTAAAATACATCTGAGGTCAACTTTAGATTTTTATAATAGATTTTTTGGAAAAGGAAGTTTTCCAAAAATTATTCTGTTTGGCCTGTTTTGCCTCCTGGCCTCCCAGCAAGCTTGCCATCTTCTGTGTCAATGAGTCTCCATAGATAATAGTGTTCTTGGCATGGAGTATGGCTGGGGACACAAACGGTGCATTTCACACAAATCCTGTGCCTAATAGCAGGTCAGTCTTCCTGGAGAGCAATTCTGTGGCTGGAAGCACTATCTTTGGCTATACCTAAAAAGACATACTTGTTGAAGAAACAGAAAAAAGAAACTTGAACAGCCAAAAATTTAAAAAGTGGGATGTATTAAAAAATATCTTTCCTATCATAACAGCAGATATTTGGAAGTTTTGATTTCAGATACTTATATCCAATCAAGATTATAGTACTTGGTGTGCAAACAAAGGTATATAATAAATTATGTTAAAACTAGTATTTTAATTTATTCAGTCTTCCTTAAAATATATATTCTATAATAAGTAGTATGTACTATAGGATTATTCTGAGCTGTGGTTCATGGTTTTATCAAACCTCACACATTAGAAATTTTTTTTTGTCTTGGTCTTGTTTTAAAGTTTAAAATCGGAAATGAAAACAAAGAAAAACAGAGAAAAGTAGTTTTAGTAACTCACAAACACACACATATGTACACACACACACACTCACACACATATACACACATACATACACACACATGTACACACACATGTATACATACATACACATGTATAACACACATATACACGTGTACACTCACACACATGCACACATGTACACATACATATGTATAACACACATACATACATGTACACTCACACACACATGTACACTCACACACATACACACACAGGTACACACATACACACATGTACACACATACACACATGTACACACACGTATAACACATACACACATGTACACTCACACACATACACACATGTACACACACATACACACATGGACACACACACACACACATGGACACACACACACATGGTCACACACGCACACGGACACACACAGGAGTGACTTAAATGTGACAACAAGAGGAAGGAAGCATGCTATGGAAACGTGAGGCCATATAGCAGAATGAGCGGCATGATAGCTTCACTGCGACTGCTCTAGGGTTTGACTCCCTAACTTTCTAGCTCTTCAGCCAAGACAGTTCCATTTCTCTGTCCCTCAGTTACCTGATTTATAAATTAGGGGTAATATTAATAACTAAATTCACATAGTAATAAGTATAGAGCCATCACATAGGACACATGCACACATATTCATGATAAAACTTGTTACTTTTACAGAAACAAGGGCAAGGAGACAGAATTCCAGATGGATACTGTATGAAAAGTTAAATCCCTGAGGAACAACAGAAAAATCTGTGAAATGTCCCAGAAAATGTAAGATATTCAGAAGATATGCCACAGAGTATTTACAGATTCAGACGGAGAATAGTTCTGTTAAATAAATAACCAGATGTTTGGTGTTAATATTAAGCACACAGATGTGTGTGTGGTTAACCTGCGTCCTAACTTAGCAAGCTTCAGAAGCATTCGGAGCCACAGTCCTGGGTGTATCTTTAAGGGAGTTTCCAGGAGTGGCTAAGGGAGGCTTAAATCTGAATTAAACCGAGACCAGCATTCCTCTCTGCCTGACCAGCATTCCTCTCTGCCTGACCAGCATTCCTCTCTGCCTGACCAGCATTCCTCTCTGCCTGACCAGCATTCCTCTCTCCCTGACCAGCATTCCTCTCTGCCTGACCAGCATTCCTCTCTGCCTGACCAGCATTCCTCTCTGCCTGACCAGCATTCCTCTCTGCCTGACCAGCATTCTTCTCTCCCTGACCAGCATTCCTCTCTGCCTGACCAGCATTCCTCTCTATTCCTCTCTCCCTGACCAGCATTCCTCTCTGCCTGACCAGCATTCCTCTCTGCCTGACCAGCATTCCTCTCTGCCTGACCAGCATTCCTCTCTGCCTGACCAGCATTCCTCTCTGCCTGACCAGCATTCCTCTCTGCCTGACCAGCATTCCTCTCTCCCTGACCAGCATTCCTCTCTCCCTGACCAGCATTCCTCTCCCTGACCAGCATTCCTCTCTCCCTGACCAGCATTCCTCTCTCCCTGACCAGCATTCCTCTCTCCCTGACCAGCATTCCTCTCTCCCTGACCAGCATTCCTCTCTCCCTGACCAGCATTCCTCTCTGCCTGACCAGCATTCCTCTCTGCCTGACCAGCATTCCTCTCTCCCTGACCAGCATTCCTCTCTGCCTGCTTTCTGACTGGACACAGTGTGAAGAACCACACCCTGCTCCATGCACATGTTCTTTAATTGGCCGTGAGGGACTGAATTCCCTCAAACCTGAGTCTAGATAACTCTTCTCCACGCAGTTTGCTTTTGATGGGTATTTTGCCTTGTCAAGCGCTGTCTTAAGGCAGCTTTTTGACAAACGTTTGTTAAGTTAGTAAGATGTAAGGCAATTTAGTTGCATGATTTTTAACAAAGGACAGATTAATGCAATTGTTTAATGGAGGCAGTTAAAACAGAGCTACCATCATTGAAACTAACCTCAAAGCCTGGATACACACAGAGAAAAGTCTAGTCTTATGAGACAGCAAATAAAGGTTAAGCTATAGAAAGGTTAAAGCATTTAGAAAGTGGATCGATACTAGTGTTTTCTGCTTACAGATGGAGCTATGGTTATTCAAAGATGGTCAAATCTCAAAAATTTTAAATGAAAGACACCAAAAATAGACACAACAGAAAAAGTGCAACTAGAAAGATAAAACATAAAATGTGACATATTTCCAAAGTTATAAGGTCTTATCACCCAGTCATCTGCCTAACGAGGGTGAAAATATAACCTTCTCAGTTACTGGGAGACACTGGAACGTTTATCAAGGCACTGACATTGGTGAAACATCACTTTCTACATGCACAAAAAAATTGGACAAAATAGCAGTTACTTCAGAATATTTAAAAATGATATTAAATATAAGAACATACAGAAAGTGCCCTGCACTGAACTGATACAGAAAAGAAATTAACAAATTTCCAGAACTTATGTGTTGTTGACTTAAAATATGATTATAACCGCTAAAGACAAAAGAGCACATATGTTCTGCTGAAAGACAAAAAAGTTAATGTGAATAAATTTCAATTTATGTTTTAAATCATTGATAATGAATCACTGAGAAGTCCTGAGAGTGACACAAAAGCAAACCTCACAGTTGATTTTGTCAGTTAGGAACCAATCCCCCTCTCCCCGAAATAAAAACCATAAAAATATCCTACATCCTCTTTCATCATGGAGGTTGCTTGCTATAGAAGGAAACAGTTGTGATCTAAAAAAGTTAAACCAATACCATTATGAGTTTGCAACTTCTCTGGGGTTAATGTGTGTAGGGAGCCGTATTGGATTTGGGCCTGGCCACTTTGTGACTGTATAGCTCAAGGTGGCTACATGACTCTGGGCTGTATGGCCACAGATGCTCACCCCTAAGATGGCTGCTGTAAGATTATGAGATCGTTGGACAAAAGCCTCTTCCAGGAAGATTCCGGGAGCAATCACAGGATGTTTCAGCCTGAGCAAACACCGGATGTCCCTGAGCAGATTCCTGAGAAGGGCTCGACCTTTTCAAAGAATATGTCCCCGGAAGACTGTTGCCTCTTTGTTTAAGGAGGATATCTTGCAATTTAGTGATTCACCTTATATCCTTAGGCACTTCTCAGTACTCCCCCACCATAAGCTTCAGTTCCTGCTTCAATTCCTGCTTCAGAGCTTTAAATGCTGTACACAAGAAATGAGACCTTGACAACAGAACCTTGCTTGGTCTCCTTCTTCTCTCACCCCTTGACCCTCAGGTAGCGCCTCTTCGGGACCCTGAATAACTAGACCTGCTAGACGGGTCAAATGTGAAAAATCAAATCTGTTCATGTGGATATGGAGAAAAGACCTCAATTACACTTGGCTCAAAGTATAGCATATTAGATATGTAATCTGGTACATTTCATGAATGTCAACTACGCAAGGATATTTGATAAGGATATAGGCATCTTATTAGAATACAAAGATTAATGAGCAATGAAGACGTCTTGCCTACTGAGAGTAGACCGACTCTATCTCAGATTGAGGGGGATTTCTACTTACATGGCTGGGTCTGATAACTAGTTCACTCAGCGATGTGCAGTAGGTTTTAGTGTTTGAGCTAGGCGATGTTTCAGGTTCTGAGTGCACCCTGCAGAGATGAAAAGGTCAGGATATCTTCTTTCCCATCATGTGGTTTAGATTCTCAAGAGGTAGAAAACATAAGATATAACAAATAAATAAGGAGAAGATTCTAGAGTGCGGTTAGTGGTCTGAGGGAAGCCACACGGAACTGTAGAGCATGGTATCCAGAGAACACGGGACAGTGCCCTCTACATGCCCCAGGACAGCTCCTAAGCACTCACTCATTTAATGAGCATTTTCTATTGCACTGTCTTTGGGCCAGCACCATTCCAAACACCCGATAACTGTCAATCACTTAATCCTGAAGGTCGGTGCTGTTATCTTTAGTAATTTAAAAATGAACAAGTGGAAATAAATTGGCGTAAGCTATCAGGGTGAGGTCACATGGCTATGGAGAATTTGGACCCAGGAAATTTGGCTGCCCAATCTGAGCCCTAACTACTAGATTGTGTTGTTGGCTGATGGGTCATCTATGCTGATCCTCAAAACCATCTGAGATGGTCAGCTGATGACATGGATTGTCTCATTCAATCCTCACATGCATCTAAGGATTCATTTTGCAGTCCTGGCCAGAGACCACACTTGTACCCGTGTGGTTGTGTCCCCAGTCTTTTCTTAGTCGCTTCATTTTATCGCCGCTAGATGGCATTCCTGTGGACTTACTATGTGCAAAAGCACTAAGACAATAAGACTTTATATTGTTCTGTTGTACAAAACAGAACACAGAAAAACTAAACCTCATTCCCACGCTTGTTACCATACCCTGCTCAATTACTTATTTTGAGCAAAACCCACAGACATCCTGACATTCTAACAAATCTCTCCTTTCACAATAGTGATGGCAACCTGGTCTATGTCTAGTTCTCTGCAATTGCCACTCTTCCCTCAAGCAGTGTAAAATAAAATTAAAACAATACAAGTTGAACATCTCTAAAAGTGAAAATCTGGAATGCTCCAAAATTGAAAAGTTTTATTGCCAACATGGTAGAAAATGGTGGAACATCTGATACCGCATGATACATCACAGTTAAAATATATTTGTGTCAAAAATATATAAAATTACTTAGGACTGGGTGGCTATGGTGTGTAGGAAGTATAAATGAGCTCTGTGTTTGACCTGGGTTTTTCCCAAGATCGCTGATGCACACGGAAATACTCCAAAATCTCCCCTTTATCCGGTCTGAAGTTCATAACATTTCTAGCTCCAAGTGTTTTGGATAAGATACACCAGTCCAGCATATTACAAAAGTAATCATGACACACGAGGAAATGATAGAAGGAGATACAAACTCAGGATTCTTTACCAACCTTGGACAACTCAACCAACTTCATTAGGGTTTGAATTACTCATTGTACTTTGAGAAGTGTGGGCCTGCGTGACAGGCTAAAAACTTGCTCATACAGGGGAAAACACAAAAGTTTGTGAAATATTAATATACACAATTGAAATAATCACAAACATAATCTTGTGCTATACTGGGCTGCATCTTATCATCTTCACTAAGTTACAGAGCAAGCAAGTCCTGCCAGGTGTCAATATTGTCTTAGAAATGCATTCCTGAAAATAAAAATAAAGGAAAACCTATGCAATTTCTCTTGTGAATTAGACAACCCTCTCAGTCCTTCACATTTTAGCTGCAAAACATGAGTTCCTGCTAAGTGTGTTATATAGCATTCAGTTTCTTCCCAGATACTACTTCCCAGAGGGAAGCTCTTTAAGCTTCAGGTTGTAAACAACTCAAAAGGTTCAGAAATACCCTGAAACTAATCAGATGCAGTAGGCTCCTCCATACCAAGATTTATAAAAGGACTGCTGAGAGAGACACTCTCAGACAAGTTGAACTGCCTGCAAGAGACAGGACAAGTCAAACAGCCTAGAAGAAGTTCAGACCAACTGAGCTGCGTGGAAGGGACATTCTCCAACCTATTGAGCTAGGCTGTGCAGTGAGATCTAAGTTTCTGGTTTCCATGAGTCATTGCCCATGTTTGGATGGCCTTTTGTAATAAAGCTGCCTTTGAGTCATTTCTGTCTCTGAAAGTAACCCCTTGTCTACACCCTCATAGTAGCCCAAACTAAATTCATTGATTAGCCAACTTGTGCTTCAGTGTTTTTTTTTTTACTTTTGTCTGTATATTTCCTGTCTAGAGTGAGTAGATATTTGTTCATGCCTCTCCAGTATGTCACACAATGTGGTTCCAGTTAAGTTAAGCCATCCCCCATTACCAAGCTCCAGGGCTGGAGCACTATATCTGGCCCTGAGCCAATCAGCACATTGTTCTTTGGTGGCTGGCTAGGGGTGTGTGTGTGTGTATGTGTGTATGTGTGTGTGTGTGTGTGTGTGTGTGTGTGTGTGTGTGTGTTTTCTAAAAATGTTATTTTCTCTTCTTTTCTGTCTGGCATTGCCCAGGTGTTCTGCAGTTAGAAACTAAACCAAAAAACTGTCTAAAGGAGTGATTTGCCAGACTGAGGTAGCATAAATGGAATCTGAAAGCAAAAAGGTCCCAGACATGGCCTCTTCTAGCTCCAGGGACCTGTAAGTATGGTTCTCCTTCCTGAATGTTACGTTGTACGTGTTGTATGTATGCTGAATGTGGGTGACCTTAAAAATAAAGACTAGCTGGGTGAGAATATTATGCTAACCCATATCTCTTTAAAAGCAGAATATTCCCCCAGCTAGTGACAGGAGATAGAAGATGCTGAGTACTGAGGAATGGCCTAACATGGCAGCCAACAAGGGCAGGATCCCTCGGTCTTGCAACAGTAAGGATTTGAAGTTGCTTAGCAACCAGGAATTATTCCCAGGTCTCCAGAAAGAAATCTGACTGTACCAACACTTTAATATCAGTGTTAGGAGGCAGATCTAGGGGAAAAAAATCCAGCTAAGTCCACTTGGATTTCAAAGCTATAGATCTGGGAATCAGTGAATAGCTAGGTTTGTGGCACTTAGTTCATGGCAATAGATAACAAAAAAGAAGTTTTTGCCCTAGTGGCATGAGACATTTTGTTTAGGGATTCATGATACAGTGAAGGAAACCTTAGATACACTTTTTGTTTAACTCTGGGATAAGAACATTTATGATTCTTCTATAAGACAATTAAGCATAATAATGTGGAACTTTACATGCTGCGCCTACTCATCATCTCCTGAATATTATATTCATCTGCAGGTTTATGTAAACATCTGCTGAAAGAGGACACCCGATTCCTCCAAACGCACACAAGCACCATTTATCCCACTACCTATCCAAATACACTTTTAAATATATGAATTCCCTGTGACTAAAATGCATAAAGACATTACAAATTTAGAAATTTAACTTTTACTCTACATTTTTAGTTTAGCTTCTGTGCATCTGGCCTACTTCTATTCAATGATACAAGGCAATGCCTACCCTCCTTACCCAACTGCATTCCATCTGATCCTATTTTCTTGTTCTTATAGGGAAAGCCATTTCCAATGGATTCTAAACAGAATTCCCCATTGGAAATACAATAAGTACCTCCATGTGCTGTTGGAACCAGGAATTAATTTTGAAGCTATTTTGTAGGCTACATTTTTAAAGATGCTAAGAGGAACCACTGCCATAAGTCAAAGAAATCCTTGGTATCTAGCTCTGACGGAACCAATACCATTATTTTAGATCATCAGCTATTTTCATCGAAAGAAAAAATGAAGCAAAAAGCCTTATTGGCTCTGGTGTTTACTTTGTCTGGATTACAGTTCCTGTTCTTGGTATTTTGTGTTTTCCATTGGGAACTGGTGTTCCATTGGGTTTTGTTTTTCTTAATGTCTTTGTGTTGGTTGGCTTGGTTTGGTTTGGTTTGAGTTGGTTTGGCTTGTGTCACAGGGGATTGGACTCAAGACTTTGCACATCCTAGGCAAGTAATCTACCAGTGGAGTGTTTCTTTTGAAAACTTCATCTTAGAAAATTTTAGATGTGTGAAATACTGAAGAGAAGTGTACAGAAAAGTCTTGTGAACCTTTCCTAGCTAATGACAGTGGTTCCTTTTAGCATCTTTTAAAATGTAGCCTACAAAATAGCTTCAAAATTATTTCCTGGTTCCAACAGCACATGGAGGTATTTATTGTATTTCCAATGGAGACTTCTGTTTGGAATCCATTGTAAATGGCTTTCCCTGCAATAAATAGTATCAGACTGAATGGAGTTGGGTGAGGAGGGTAGCCATTGCCTTGTATCATGTCATACAAGCACATTGCAGCGTAGAACCAAACAGCCTTCATTAGTGCAGTATCCAAGCACATTAAGATGCCACAATCTACACACACTTGTGTCTGTATATTTGTGTGTCTCTGATACTTTTCATATATGTAATCGCACCTGCCACCAGATACTTAGTCACCACAAGTGTAGCTTAATATCTACATCCTCCCCTCTCCCAACATCCAAGCTCCCTTGATATCACTTGCCTGCTCTCTATCCTTGTATCTGTGTTATTTGTGAACACATACATAAATAGAATTATGAAATGTGTGTGCTTTTGCAAATGGCCTTTCACTCACCATATCCAAGCTATGAGACCAATGTTTTTTTCTCCCTGATGCTGGATATAATCCCATGTTTAGTTATGCTTGGGGAAATTGTTATGTGCTTTAATATGAAGCATGGTTTAAAGATCTTTTAGTCACATTCAGAAGACACCAGAATGTTAGTTAACACATATGTTATGTGTCAAAACACTCAGAGACGGTGACTTTTCTAATCTACTCTGATATTGGAAATTATTTGAACTGTCAAGTTTCCACAGTGACAAAAATAGGTTTAATTATGTTGCAACTGGATGAATTTCTAGGAAACAAAAAGCTTTTACAATGGATCATATTAGTCCTAAAGTGCTCAATAGACTCTGTAACAAACACGCACCAGGAAGTTCAGTGGCAGGAGGCATGCGTAGCATACACGCGATCCTGTATGCATCAAAAAAACAAAGCAAAACAAGAGCTACAAAAATCAAGAGAAGCGTTATCTATCAAACTGTATTAAATATTAAATTATTTCAAATGTATTTAAATATGAAAATTAAATATTAAATACTAAATATTAAAATAATTTATTTAAATATTAAGATTCTAGTATTTTAAGATTACCCAAAATATTTAAGGTTAAAAATATGAAAAGACTTTTTAAGTTGCTCTAGTTACTCCTGGAGAAGTCACTGCCACAGAATTACAATATATGTCCCATTTCCCAATAAAGCTTGCTCCAGTGACACTCCTTCCCCACCCTAATCCTGTCACTCCTGATTCTCCTTTGCAGTCTCTCTTTGTCTTATATGTCCCATGTGTCCTATTGCCCACCAACTGTCTTCATAATCTCTTACTACCCTCTCTCGGTCTCCTTTCTAGTCTCTTAAGCTTTATCCATATTTGCACTAGAGATCATAGAGACAGAGGTAGATATAGATGATCTCTATAGATGCGTAAACACATAAAGTATATATTATAGGCTTAGATTTGTGCATGAGGAAGAATGTGACTGGTGTTTGTTTGTGTTTGTCTCTCTGACTTTGGGTCTGTTCAGTCTACAGAACTTAGAAAAGTAGGGACTTTTCTAAGAACAAACCTTACATGTCACTGTTATATACTATTTCTATCAGGTGGAAAGGTTTTGAGCTCCTGTAATGTGGCAGCCATTATGCATGTGCAGATCACTAAATGGCGATACTTGGATCCATCAGTGGCATGGAAACTTAATCACAGAGTATCTTAGTGGCTGTTATTAGACAGGAGCTGACAAACACAAAAACCATGCTTCTACTTTGGTAAATACAATTATAAAAACATGTGTGACAATGAAATAATCAGTGAGCCAAGATCTTGTCTATTTCTCTTCCCATTTATATTCTTTGACAAAAGTTTAGTAATCAACAAATAATAGGCACCAATAGCCATTAAGAGCCAAAGCTTTTTGCCTTCTAATATATCTGAAATTCAGCTCTACAGAAATCTTTGTTGAAAGTTAAAAGAGTTACATAATCTGGCAAAAATAAATAAATAAAGCCCAAGAATACATAACAACTTTCCTAAGAGGAGACTGTGATACATATTTATATCCTCAAGTTTGGAGATAATTTTAATTTGATTGATCTAATTTCTTTCATTCAATAAAGATAAAGTTATACGTATAAAGCATGCCTATAGCTCACCACCATTACATTATATTATTATGCACACAGGAATGGATACAGTAAATGTGGTACATCTACACAATTATAAAAAACAATGACTTCATGAAATTCATAGGCAAATGGATGGAACTAGAAAATATCATCCTGTGTGAGGTAACACAATCACAAAAAAACACACATGGTATGCACTCACTGATAAGTGGATATTAGCCCAAACGTTCGAATTACCCAAAACACAATCCATAGACCACATGAAGCTCAAGAAAAGGCAACCAAAGGGCCGATGCTTCAGTCCTTCTTGAAAGGGGGAACAAAAATATTCATAGGAGGAGATATGGGGACAAAGTTTGGAGCAGAGACTGAAGGAATGGCCATTCAGAGCCTGCCCCACCTGGGGATCCACCCCACATACATACAGCCACCAAACCCAGACACTATTGCTGATGCCAAAAAGTGTATGCTGACAGGAGTCTGATAATAGCTTCTCCTGAGAGGCTCTGCCACAGCATGACAGATACAGAGGCGAATGCTAGCAGCCAACCATTGAACTGAGAACAGGGTCCTCGTTGGAGGAGTTAGAGATAGGATTGAAATAACTGAAGGGGCTTATAACCCCATAAGAACAACAATACCAACCAACCAACCAGAGCTCCCAGGGACTAAACCACTTCCCAAAGAGTCCACATGGACAGCCCCATGGCTCCATCTGCATATGTAGCAGAGGATGGCCTCCTTGGGCACCAATGGGTATAGAAGCCCTTAATCCTGCCATGCTGGACCCTCAGTGTCTGGGAATGTCAGGGTGGTGAGTTGAAAATGGGTGGGTAGTTTGATGGGGGAACACCCTCATAGAAGAAGGGGAGGGGGATGGAATAGGGGTTTATGAACTGAAACCGAGAAGGGATAACATTTGAAATGTAAATAAAAGTATTTAATAAAAATAAAGCAGAAATGCTTGCAGTTGCTTTAGATCTGGCGCTTAATCCTAACATTAACGCATGTGAAGATGGGGGAGAAGCTGCCTGAACACTTAGCATGTGCTGAGAGGTGAACTGGGTGTTAGGTGCTCACAATCTCATTTACATTCCACAGTCTTCACTATTCCTTCTCTGTATATAAGGAAACTGAATATCAGAACTGTTAAATAAATGACCTCTCTGCCTGATCCCCAAATGAAAAACCAC
>NC_046158.1:84147205-84159705 GCF_011064425.1 Rattus rattus | reverse complement strand
CTTTATCAATATAAAGTCAGGATGACATGAAATACATTTTATAACTTACTGCTTTTGTTACTGAGCCATTAAAGTACATTTTAGTGAAAATCATCAGAGGACTCTTACATGTCTGGTCCCTTCAAAGAATGAAATACATGCCAACTTGAGTCACGAAGAGAAATGTCAGCTCAGCCCCTGGCAGCTGCTTGCTTCCCTGGGAAGAAAGGGGCCGCGCATGGGTACAGTAGCAGAGACCTCGCTGCTCACAAAGTCACTAGTGGGAGAAGAACAAAGGCCCTTCCAATGCCACTAACACAGATGTGCCCAAAGGCACACTGTCAGAAACAGTTAAGATGACAGCTACGCACAGGTCACTGGGTGACAAGCTGGGTCAGTGTGCTTTGCTGGATGCCCCATTCTTTCCCCATATCCTATTCAATCTAAATACTACTGAGGAGTCCTTTTGGCTAAACTGATGTAAACAAACACAGTCCAGATACTTGAAGATGCAGGACAATGACATTTATTTTACTCTGGATTAAACTTGGAATCAAATGTGCGTACAAAAAATATTTTGCTAAGGTGTCAGTCACCAGAGCGAACAAGGAAATACATCCTCTACAAACTAGCATCAAGACTTCATAGCATAAGAGGGTTGATTCTTTTATTCAACGAGAAAAATTATTTTTTTTCATGTTACAACAGAAAGGAATGATCAACAGTCAAACATCTTCCTGCAAGTTTGGAAACATGAATTAACTGAAATGGTTCTGAAGGTGGGAAGACATCATTCTTGGTTGTTGTTTTAGATTATATTGAACTCTTGGGGTGTGTTGGGGATGGTGGGGTTAAGAATAAAATTCAAAGGAATAGACCAAACAAATTGGCAATAAGTTGGCCTACTGTTATTCATATTGGTATTGAATAAATAATTAAAAGTAGTGAGGAAAGGGACTATGTAGAGATCCACAGAGGTCTGTGTTTGAATCCTGCCTCTCTATTAACCTCATAACAGCACCCTGTGTAGATACTTGGAATTCGTTTTTGTCTCTTCATTGATTCAGAAAGTAGTTACATCATCAAGTTCTGAGATCAGTAAGAAAATCAATCTCTCTTGATGCTATAGGCATAAGTCTGTAGAGAAGCAGTGGTTGCGTGGTAAGCATTCGACAAACAACAGCTACCAAATTTGTATGTACAAGGCTGAGTCAGTAAAGCATGAACTATCTCTGACAAGTTGTAGTCACATTACTAGGAAAGGACTGAGGTAAATTAATTCAAGCTAGGCTTCTGTAAAGCAGGACATCCAGACTACAGATCTCTGTGCTTGAATGCACTGGGAGGTCAGGGATTTGGTTCGTTAGATGTGTGCTGCCTCTTACTGAGTCTCCACAGAGAGCTAAGCATCTTACTACTCCTTTCACTTGTCCCGTTCCGAATTACTCTACCTTATTTAAACATCCCCATTTCAAGACACCCTGTTGAAATAATGACCTCATCTGAAGGGATGAGATACGGGATGACCGCCATGAGAACAGCGTCAAGCTGCTCACAGAGCATGCTGAGAACAGAGTTTGGGCACTGATTGTCCTGTCTTAAATTACTGAGAAACCTCATTCAAAAAAATTAGATTTCCCTGGTTCTCAGTAAACTTGAGATAATTCACCTGGGTTACTGGTTGTATACGTTACTGAATGATAACACATGTCAGCCCTTGATAAGGTTGATATGCCTCAGCTGTTATTTTTATGTCCCCCATGGAACCGGTATTAATTTTACATAGTATCTGCCACTATGGATAGATCTCCCTTTTTCCCCCTAGTTGACTGTCATGGCTCCCACTTTCCTTCCAATCTTTTAGTTCTTTTCAACTTCATTTTGGCAATGAGGTAATTTTATGTCACTCCTGTATTATCCACAGTAAGCTTTGCTTTAATTAACTTAACACTGAGAAAAACATGTATATATATATATATATATATATATATATATATATATATATATATATATCACAACAGGACACACTGATTCTCATATCTGAAATATACACAACCTGACAAGATGCTCAAGGAGTCAAAGTCACCAACATGCCAAATGCTATACCACATTCTGATTTTTACCCCCCATGGTTCCTTCCAATATGCGAGGAATGTGATTGCTGTAAGGATTGTGCTGTTTATTCAAAAGGATCGAGATGCAGAACAGGAAGAGAAATGAACTGGAACTGTATCTGCCGAGGTGAGATGTGAGAGGAGAGGGGCAGAAAGTACTTCAATCCTTAAGCACAACAGTGGTAAGCTGAGTGGGGCCCTTGGTGGTTTCTTATGAAAAAAATTAGACATATTTACTAGTCAATTGTTATTGACAAAACTCCAAGTCTAAATACAGGTGTTTCCAAAAGTATATAGAATCAAATTCTGAGGTTGGGAAGATGCTCAGCGTCTAAGGGATTTTTCTGCTCTCCCAGAGGACCCAAGTTCAATTCCCAGTACCAATGTTGGGCAACTCACAACTGCCTGTTAGCTTCAGCTCCCAGGGAGTCATTGCCCTCTTCTGGTTTCTGCAGGTACTGTACTAATAAACACACACACACACACACACACACACACACACACACACACACGCACGCACAATTAAAACTATATCTTTAGAGCTCAATGTTTTCCTACACTGACCCACACACATACATATAGTACCGATGTTAAAATTTAATTTATAAATTAGTAGCAACCAATAAATAGAACACCATAATACAATAACATTTGTGACTTGGTTACTTCTGAAATATTTCCTTCAATATTTGAGCCGCCCTGACTGACCACAGGAGACTCCCACTGTGACAATGGGTGAGCAAGAACAATGGTTGTTCTTGTTTAAAATGCTTGTTTAAAATTCCTTTGTACTTTCCTTGTTTTCAGAACATTTTCAAAACTGTTCTTCCTCATTCCCTAGACACTTAAAACTGCCTCATCTGATTTAACAATTCTGGGATACAGTATATTAGCTCACACTATGCCTTGCGTCATAGAAGGGTGGGTGTCATTTTTTCTATTACCGTGCTCCTTTCTCCAATGTTCAGTTGTAATGTTTTATTGCCTCAGGGAATACAAAATAGCAACAGACTAAAGGCGGCCAGTCTTGAACCTGTGGTAGCCCTAGACCTTTGGAGAAAATACTTCCAGCCCAGAGGGGCAGAAAGCATAAAGAATGGGTAAATTACCATAGGACAGGGATTCACAGGAGAACAGAAATCCTGTTGGGGTGATGGGAACCTGAGAGCAGAAGCAATCTGTTCTTCTAGAGCCCAGGATCAGAACTAAGCCCAGGATGATAAAACCCAAGTGCCCTGTCAGAAAAGCTAGAAGATTCAGCTGTGTGAGCCTAGGAAGACGAGTTGATGGTAGCTTCAGGGAATGGTATCAACACATCCCTAAGTGCTCTGGTATTGTTTGAGTTTCCCTTTCAGATGAACACACTGAAGGCCGTTCCCAAGGGACTTTCACCATAGTGACGTGTGAGTAGCACCAAGCATGCTGTGGAGAGTGGCCAGGCCATATGGCTGTCGCCTGCACTTGTGCCATACAGCAGCATAGAGTGGGAGACTTGTGAGTGCTTAAAAACGAAGCATCAGGGAGGAAATGTCCTGGAACCTGAGCTTTAATGCTGTCCAGGAAACCCTCACACTGTGAGAGAGTAAAATAGTAAATTTTCTATTTGTTTCTGATTCTCATCAATTAAAGACAGTGTCACTTTAAATGGGGTTATATGATCTATAGTGTAAAATAGCCTCTGGTTTTAAAAAAAACTGTCAACTTTTCTTTTCCTTTCAAATACAAATGACACTTCTATCTGAATTGCTGAATTAAAGTCAGGAACACTTTCATACTAAATTTGTGCGTGTGAGAATGGTGTTACTTCTTTAAGATCACATGAATCGGTGATTTCAAGCAAATATAGACTTAATTTGCAGCTTATAAGATCATTTTGTGATTGTCAACATCTCAACCAGTAAAGCAATAGTTATAACAAACGTCAGTTGCAGGCTAAGTGAGGAAAATAGGAAAAAAATATTTCTTTTATCTTTCATCCGGGAATGATTTGGAATTGTTAGTAGACCAAGGATGCTGCTTCCCTCTGGCCCCGGGACAGTTACTATGTTAAGCGTTACTACAGAAGACCGTCTATTACTCTCAAATGCAAGCACAACGTACTCCCTTGGAAAAGCCAGCAGGACTCCCTCTGTGCATGCCCTTCTCAAGGACCGCTAGACAGTTTCACAATTGCACATGCTCAGTCGCGTCTTTGCTTAATCATGTTATTTCTGTGTGCTTTAGTGAGATTCTAGATGGTAATCTACTCTAAGCACCATTATAAGTGATTACGTTCCTCAATCATCAACAAAACACACATAAATGTCACCTCTCTTCATCAAATGTAACCCCGAAAGTGCTGTGATTGAAGCCAAGGGGATTTTGAGATATTTCAACAATCTTCAAGAACTCGGTCTTACATGAAACTGAAGGGAACTGTCGCATGTCATTGAGCAATGAAGCTCTATTCTGTTGCTGTCCTACCTCTGAGCAGGAGCCCTGGGATGTTTCCCTTCCAGTTTCCTCAGCAGCAGCACTGAAAGCCTCTCTGTCCCCTCAGGAGAGCCTTCTGGCATGACATAAGTGTTTCAGGACTCTGGCAGCTGCTTCAGTAAAGAACTAATGTGTTTCTGCAGACCCTTATAATGAGACATAGAAATAATGTGGTTAATTTTCACTGAATAGAAATGTTTATAATGTATATTCAAGATGTAACACTGAGAGGACACTGAGAGGCTCTCTGTTCTTTGAATTTTCCTACAGCACAGGCTCTTGTATACCATCAGAACCAATGAAGGGAACCTCATGTGAAAGATAGGCTATCACCGTCTGTAAATCTAAATGTGCCTATGAATGGTAGAGTATGGGCTGGAGAGATGGCCCAGCAGGTAAGAGCATGAAGGGAATCTGGGCTTGGTTCCCAGCACCCACATGTAGGATTGTAGCTATTTATAACTCCAGTTCCAGGGGATCCAGGACCTTCTTCTGGATTCAACAGGCACAAGGCACACACACAATCCGTGTGTAAATATGAAGGTAAAACACTCATGCCCAAAGTAGAAATAAGTAAGTTTATTTTTTAAAAAGAATATTGTAGCATTATGTAACTTCACCTATCAACAGCATTGTCGTGATATTTCGGGTTTGTCTCCTGAGAACAGCAACCTGGACACTTTCTCATTCCAAGACTCATTTTGAGGTGTGCCTCTGTCTTACCTCTGTCTATCACACCGACCTCTTCCACACACTGTTCTTGATGAGTGATGGTCCAGGCTCCATGCAGAATGTTGTCCTCTGTCTGGCTGACATCCACTCGAGCAGTTAATTCCTCCAGGTAAGTCAGGGCAAACTGGGGATAAATCTGGAAAGAAAGAAAAAGTCAAAAACAGTCCCAGCCTTATATGCTACAACTGAGACAGATAAATTGGCAGCAAAGTGGTCTCGCTAATAAATGTAGTATTTCAGGTTAAATCACTTCGGTTGATTTTGGGTTTTGTTGTTGTTTAATTTTGTTTGTTTATTTGGAGATATTGTAGCTTTATTCAATACAGCAATCGAAATATCTTGGACTGAGGAGAATGTCTCTTGGTAAAGTTGCAAGCATGAGGACCCAAGTGATCCCCAGAACCCATACAAAAATAAAATTCAGGGATGGTGGCACAGGTTAGTAAGCCCAGCACTGTGGTGGTGGTTGGTGATAGACAGATCCCTGGGACTTCCTGGCTGGCCAACCTATGCTTCTCAGTATTCTGTGGGCCAGTGAGATAATTATTCTCAAAAACAAGGTGGGTAGCTCCTGAAGATTGACATCAAATGTTGTCCTTCACACACACGTAGATGTATATGTACACACACACACACACACACACACACACACACACACACACACACACACACACACCATGAGCACCACTTGCACAGGTATACAAAAAATCCCTCACTTATTTTAACGACAATTTTCATTTCTTTTTTCAAACATGACTGTGAGCATGTGTGTATATATGTAAAAATGTTCAGTTGCTGTATGGCTTGGCAGTACTCAATTCTGCTCAACAACAGACAAGAGTATCCAGAGTGCAGATGAAATAGCCATGTGAAGTGGAAACGGTCTACACATATCATACACATTGTGAGAACATTCGTCTGTCAACAAGGCCTGAAAAGAATACGACAACACAGATAACTGAAGAGCTGTGATTTTATTTTCACTAACAACCACAGCAGCAATATATATATATATATATATATATATATATATATATATATATATATATATGGATATAGAGATATAAAAACAGCCTGCAGGGTACACAGTAAGAATGTACTATTGAACCAGCCACACATGGTGTGCCCTGCTGATTCTCACGGGATCCTCTGCCATCTGCTCATCTGGAACACCACCACTGGCCAAGTGCGCCTGCATGCACACACTCACCATCAGGGACGAGTGATGCTGTCCAGATAGAGTTTATGTAGACTACAGAACAAGACTTAGGAAATGTGGCCCTCCAGTCGATATGCGTTTTATTTTATATGCACTATCTACCCACCTCTCCGCCTGCACATTTTATGTTGCTTTAAGTTAACGGAGGGCATTTTAATCTAAGCATTTTAATTTGGCTCGTATGTCTTGCTTCTCCCTGAGCTCTAGGATAACTTGCCTCCTAGCATGCCTCCAAGATCTCAGTGCACAGAAGGACTGTCTTGTGCAGCCATATGCCCATGTCTCCACCCCTGCAAGAGCTTTGGAAAGAGCTGCTGTCATTGTACCCATGTTAAAGATGAAGGGAGAGTCGCAGCAAAGCCTCTGACATGCTCAGTGTCACCCTGCACACTTATTAATCCAGAAAGCAATGGACATGTTTATGTATGATGCAAGGTATACTCTCTCGGTTATCACACAAGGTTCTTATTTTATTTTGTAAAATGTGGAACTAAGATCTAACAACAACCACCACCAAGAGGAGTTCAGGGAATAACTAATGGCACTGAGTATCTTATACTGTCCCAGATGTAAAATGATTTTGAATAAAGTTAACCATTTACATTTTGGTTAAAATAATGAATATTAGAGGCATGAGATAACCCACTGGTTAAACCAGTGAAAGACAAATATATGGGGAAAATGGGGAGAAAGTTATGCAAGTGAGAAGTATGGTGAGCAGAACTGCTGGATTATCCAATGACTATCAAAACGTTAAATGTGTATTTGCTCTGAGCTAACAAACACATTCACAAGCACATTTCATATTTACTGTAGCACCATTGCTCATTTCTGTGTAAATGTGGATATCCAGTAAATTTTCAAACTTAGCATTGATATGGATGTAAACATAGAAAGATGGTCAGACTGTGTTAGCAAGCAGAAAAATTGTGACCATAAACTCATATGCATAGCTGTGTTATGTTGTATCTATTCCAATTACAAATTATATCAATGATAATATTTCAATGATATGATTGAGAGGTGCTTTTGCTTTTCGTTTGTAAGAGACAGGGTATCGTGTGACCCAGGTTAGACTCACTCCTGCTATATTGCTGAGGCTAGCCTAAAATTCTGGATCTTGTCTCCATTTCAAAGGGCTGAAATTGTAAGCATGTGTCACCATATGCCTTCTAATCACAATTTTATTTATGTTTTATTTAGTTCTGATTGCTAGAGGTTTTTCTTCAAGAACAACATATGCTATTTTATTACTTAAATGAGAACCCTAGAATGTGGGAAGATATATGCATAATAACTCCTGGGAATGTGCACATGAATAGCTCTGGGAATAAGGAAGAATTTGAAGAGACCATATGTGTTATTGTGTTTTTATAGTAACCTTTGTCACACACAAATGTTACTCTTACACAACTTAGTGTTTTAAAAAAACAGTTAAGTAAGTTCTCTGGTCCACATGCTCACAATGCTAGAAAAACTCTTGGATCTCCACCCAAAGCATAGATAAGAAAGCTTAAGATTTAAATTTTTTTTTTCATTTTACCTTGAGACTTATATCACACCTATTGTACTATGTTGCTTTTTCTCTTATGGAGGCTTTTACTGTCTTACACATGGTCATGTCACTTCAGCTAAAGAGAGTATGGTGAGCAATGGAAAAGAGTTTCTATATTGGTTCTACAGGGAAATATCACAATTTTCAATATGAGGGACAAAGCAAAACAGGTATCTCCCTATACTTGGCATAACGTAAACAAACCCAAGTGATATTGCTTTCTTACCTCATATTTTCCAACTCATGCCATGCAGAAAACCATGGAGTTGGCCTGGCTTAGCTGAAAATTGTGGGTTTTTCAGGTTAGAGTCCGTGGCTCCTGGGGCACAATGTGTCTTCTAATTCCTGAGAGACCGATGCACTCCCTCAGGCCCTTTGTGTTTCTTTGTATGTGCCCTTGGTAGTCAAGGAGGCATGAACCGCAGCAGGACAACTGCTCTTAGACATTAATCTTGTGTGCCTTGTATGGCTTGCAAACTTCATTGTATCCTGGCAACTACAAAAGCATTAATCCTGGCAATCGCCACTACACTCTGTTTCTGATAAAGGCATGCACAGTCCGATTGCTCTCAGGAAAATTGTCACAGCCTTAGTCTTGCTGTGGCCCTCCAATCTGAGCCCAGTTTCATTCCTTGAAGCCAAATCAGGTGACGGTGGCTGGGTAGGTAAGCATGGACAGACAGGGCCATTAGCAATTTCATCTCTCATCATGAATTAACCTGCAGATTTGTGATGTAACAGCTCAGCACTCCTAATGAGAACACTCCATACCACGGTTATACAGCCCGTTGGACACTTGGTCCTCACCAGTCTAAGCAAGGCTAACAAACAAACACTTCCCGAGGTACGAGAGTATACCTCCCACTTCAGGGTGAGCAGGTAGAAGTGGACATTGAAGAAATGCGGGGCTTATGAAAAAGTAACTTTGAACAGACTCTCAGAAAGAACGTTCCATTTGTATTCAGATCTTTGCATAGTCCCTTCCTTGATTGCCAGTGTAGGTCTACAGAACCTAAAGAATTCGGCAGAGGTGACAGATGACCTTATGTGACACCAAGGCTTCTATTTTCCCCTTGCTGCTTCTTCTCTTGTTCCGATAGCTCATGTCGAGAGCAGCACTGTGTGGGGAGGCCACCCAGGGACGGACTAGCACCTCTGGTGGCGGCAGTGCTATGACCACATTCAGGCGCCAACTTTCCAGTCTCAATTCAGCCACAGATGTCTGAAACTCTTACTTGAAATATTGGCCTAGTCTCTCGAGAGATGGCTCAGTGAATAAAGGCTTGATCTCCAGCGCCCACAAGGTAGCTCACGACCATCTTAACTCCAGTTTCCACAGACTCCTTGGGCTTCCACAGACACTGGGCATGCCTGATATGCAGAGATATACAAGCAGGCAATATACTTACGTGTATGAGATGGTGGTGGTGGTGGTGGTGATGCTGATGATGATGATGGTGATGATGGTGATGATGACAATGACAATGACGTCGATGACGACGACGACGATGATGATAAAAATTATCAGGGAAGAAACTTTATATTCTCAGTCCATAAAGCCACGAAGCAATTAATATATGTTGTTTGAAGTTTCTGTTCTTTGGAGATAAGAAAACTAACACTAATCAGAAGGGAGCATGTGTGTGCCCCAGTACCTCAATCAGACTGGCAATTGCCAAGTTTACTGTTTCTTTAATGGGAAGACTGTCCTACCACACTGCCTGACAGTCGACTCTTTAATGGATGCTTTATTTGGCCTTTTTTTTTTTAATTTTCTTCTCTTGTATGTTTTATTTTCATGACCTTTCCTTTTTCTCTATTGAAGGGCTTAAAACTTTTCTGTTGCTAAGTTAGACTTACTATATATTAAGGTATTATCTCACTCTCCGATACCAATGCCACTAAGATTTTCTACATCTCCTTATTTACTGTTTACTTTTGTTTTTGTTGAGCTAGGGTCTCTGTATGTAGCCCTGGCTATCCCGAAACTCTCCATGTAGCCTAGGCTGGCCTTGAACTTACAGAGCTCCACCTGTCTCTGCCTCCAGAGTTTTGTGTTGAAGGCCTGAGCCGTCATACCCAGCCTCCTTACTTACTCTTGCTTACGCTGTTATTAGCTTAGAAGTTTTTCATTTTCACATGCTCGAAGGCCGTCTTTTCTTCTACAGATTCTGTTTTTATCTCTGTGCTTCTGAGTCTGCCTACTCAGTACCGCACTGGATTAGATGCTTCCTTGTTATTTTCTTCTCTGTGTGTTTTCAATTTTAAATATTTAATTTAGCTGTAGTTGGTCAAATATCGTTGAAATGTGATTTTATTACCTTTTGCAAATGAATAAAGAAATGGTTGACATCAAAAGAAAAAAGAAAACAGTTATCCAAGTAAAAACAACCTAGTAAAATGCAATAGATGTATTTAAATTCATCTGCTATTATTATCATTATTAGCGGCACATTATCAATTAACTGTTCTAGGCCAGGATCTGTGCCAAATGCTCACACTGCTAGCATAATATCTCCACTTAGCAGATGAAGAATGCGAAGCTCAGAAAGGTTAAGTGATTTGCCTAAGGCCACACAGCTAATAACCACTGGAGCCAAGATATGTTTGTAATATCCTATAGCAGCAGTCCCCTCCTTTAAAAAAAATGGCATGAACACAGTTTATGATCCAGCTGCAAATAATTACCAAATTATCCTCCAGTTCATCCTTAAATAGATGGAAATAACTTGGATATAACAAATGTGGAGCTAGCTGAAATTTCAAATATTTCAAAGGCTAAAATGCTTCATTAAAAAATAGTTTTCCTTTGG
Organism: Rattus rattus; assembly: GCF_011064425.1. Lineage (NCBI taxonomy): Eukaryota > Metazoa > Chordata > Mammalia > Rodentia > Muridae > Rattus > Rattus rattus. The sequence continues at coordinate 84,148,821 of NC_046158.1, read as the reverse complement.
GAATTTCTTAAAAAATTATAGAAAGCTCAGCGATAGTTCTTGGGAATGAAGTTTAGAATGTAAACTTACTTAACAGTAACTTATTTTTAAGAAGGAAAGCCTGCGTCATCTGCTTCTAGCAGTATGTTCCTGTGGGGATGAAGGCGCCATGAGGCCGGAAGCAGCACCCTGCGCAGGCAGGAAGGCACCACAGCATGTGTTGGAGAGACTTTCATCACAGGGCTTAGGTTGGAAACCATCTGGGGAAAGAGTCTGGGCTCAGGGTTTCAGTTCGAGGTCGTTTGGCTCCACATCTCTGGACCTGTGGTGAGGCAGAAACCATGGCGGAAGGGCATAGCAGAACAAAGTTGTTCACTTCTCGACTGGCAGAGAGGAGCATGGGTGGAACGGGGGAAAGGCTTGCAAGAGAAAACTCATGTACCCAGCCCCGGCCCCACTCTTCACAGATTCCACGACTGCCTATTAGTTGGTTCAATTTTATACATCAGTGGACTGAGCAGAGCCAGGATGCTCCCCTCAAGTCAGAATGGTTTACCGACTTGGGAATAAAGCCCTTGACACATGAGCCTTTGCGGGAGATGCTTCATACACAAACGACAAGCCCATGTACTGCAGGGGGGAAAAAACAAAGGTGGATGTGAAAGTTGGTCCTGCTCCACATCTATTGCCATGGAAGGTAAGGAACCACGACTAAGAGGTGTTGTTCTCAGTATCCTCAGCAGTTAGAGAAATACAAATTAAGGATGTTTTTAGAAAGACATATAGAAACATCCCAGAAAAGAATTCTTTAATTTTATTTTTAATTATCTGTGTGTGTGTTTGCGTGTGTATGCATGTGTAGGTGCATGCATGCTTGCACATGTGCGTGTTTGTGATGCTGTGTGCACGAGGGTGCTGGTGTTCATGTAGTGCAGAAGCTCGGGGTCTATCTGGACCTGGAGTTCCAGCTGGCTGTCACGTGGGTGCTGGGGGAGCGAACCAGGGTCCTCTGCAATGCTCCTAACTGCTGAGCCATCTTTCCAGCCCCAAAACCGCATTGTTAAAAGTAGTTTAATTAGAATTCCCTCCTACAGGGCTATGATGCTCCCACATCAAAAAGATGTGTTTGCTTAGAACAACAAAAAGCCCAGCCACAGGTGTGGGGTACATTTCCCTTCAACTTTCTGGTCAGGGGTTGCCAAGGGACCCTCAAAACAGCATAGGTTCTCACCAATGCATTTGGTTGCCCACCAGTACTTGAGGGTAAAACTCTACCACTAAAGAGAACAGTGCATCCCTTAGTCCAAAATCAAGCAGGTAGTGAACTAATGTTATTTTAAATTTTAAAGATACAAACTGTGAAGTAAGGCGTCAATAAATTATGAAAAATTAATTTTCACCTTGAAAAATTGTGTTCTAAAATTAGAGCTCCCAGGGACAAAAGCACCAACCAGAGTACACATGGAGCAACCCATGGCTTCAGCCCATATGTAGCACAGGATGGGCCTCGTCGGCATCAATGGGAGGAGAGGCCCTTGGTCCTGTGAAGACTCGATGCCCCAGTGTAGGGGGGAAGTGGAAAGGATTGGGTGGGGGAGTGGGGGAGCACTCTCATGAAGGCAGGTGTGGGGAATGGG